>NW_009610742.1:51863-65919 GCF_000690535.1 Cariama cristata
TTCAGCAGAGTTTCCTATTTTTTGACCCATTCAGTTAGAAGAATCTAATTGACTTTCCATTCCTCCAAGTAGCCTTTGAGCCTGACAATTAATTTGCTAAAGTGGGAAAAGTTTCAAATGTGTTACAGTCCTACAAACTGCGTGAAAATAGATGGCTGGGAGAGGAGATTCTGTTAATGTCTTACGGGATGATAGCAGGATGAATTTATCTGGGGTGTCAAGCACCAGCAAGCCCACACTGGAAAGTGCTGTTAGGACTGGATCCAACCTCAGGAGAAGTTTTGATCGAAAATTGCATTTCTCTGGGCACAGGAGCAAGGGAAAAGAAAAGGAAATCAAGTATCCCAGCCCCAACTACTTCTGGGGCAACTTGTTTTAAGCAGTGAAAACAATTCTCTCCTTGACTCTGAAGTTGCTCTAATAATCTGATATCTCAAATTAGGGCAAGAAATGTGTTTTCTATTCATTATTAAATCAAATAAGTATTGTGACATCATGGAAATGATATCTTTGATGTTAGACTGCACAAATGAGCTTTGATGGAGCATGGAATAAGGAATGGTGGTAGAAGTTCTTAATGGGGACCCCCAGCACTTGGGGTAGGCACACACCTGAGTGTCAGCGTGATGTGGTGGGGATTAAGTCACAAAATACCCTCTGAAAACTTGGATGCTGTGAACAAGGTGCTGCAAGGATTTCTTCTCACTTTTACACATGCAGCTTGTCAAAACAGCAGCATCCGGCTTGTTAACCTTTTTTACGACATTTAAACTGCAGTTGCTTTTCTAGTGGCCATTAAGACAATTCCACTTGGCCGATTCCCCCTCACCTCCTATTTGCTGTCACAATAATCTGGCTCTGCGTGTTTTGGAAAACCAGTTGCCTTTTATGAGGGCTTAAATCTGGAGCCATCCCCACAGGGCTTCCTTTAAATGTTTTCATCATTGCCCCTTCCCCTATTCTGCTGCCTCCAACATGGGGGAAATTTTTTGGAAAGCTAGGTTAACTTGCTGAGATGTCGTTATAAATTCAAAGCAAATAGGCCTGAGATGTTCCTTGAGGGCCTTTTATTCAGTGAAATAAGTTCGACAGCACAGCAGTTGCTTTGCAAATACACTGCAAAGCTTTGAGGTTTGTCTCGAATCATGGGGTTTCTCTTTGCTGCCTGCTCCTTGGAGGTGTAGGAGGGATGGGAAGGTCACTGGATTACACCTGCCAAGAAAATGCTTTCTCACAAGTGTTGGATGAGCCCTCTTTACAGGCTAAAAAAACGGTCTGCAGAACTGGGACCCCTACTGTATCTGTAGGGTCAACTTTTGGAAGACATTTGGCACTGCTCACTCTACACCAACCTGCTGTCTCCGTGAAAATGGATGAAAATTCTGCAATCCCTTGTGGTGCTGGCTGCCTTCAGAAACCACTCCCAGCAGATATGAGTAGTGCAGATGACTGACCTAAGTACGAGTTACTTTGTCAGGACAAGCCTGTGAGAGCAGGTCTTGGCCTTCCTGCCTTTGGTAGACTCAACACGTTCTCCTGCCACACACATCACCCCCAGCAGTGACTTCATCAAGCTCTGGGAGCTCTGGAGCACCATAAGTTCATCTCCACTGAGCACTTCAGTGCCTGTAGGGGGCAAGAAAGACAGAGAAGTCCAATCATTAGATGAAATCACTAATAGTAGTGGGCAGATCCTAACCAAGACCCGTGAGGGTTCATATAGCTGTCAGGCTCGTTTCTGACAAACAGAGATGACCAGAAGCCCAGAGATACCAACACAGAAGCTGATCAGAAGCATGCAATTCCCTTTCCATCCCCATTGGCACCAGCAAATGCCATCCCTGCTCACATGGGCCCTCCCTATATGTTGGTCTGCCTTGGCCTGTGGCCTTGAAAATGAGATACAGGGAAGGACCTGACGCTGGGTGATGCTGATGAATCAATCCCTCTCTCTGTTCTATGCTTTGTCTCTGGAGAGCACGACTGCTGTAAGGCAAACACTGGCTCCACTCTAGAGATGCTCTAGCTGTTAGCTAAGCGTGAATAATATCTTTTGCATTTAGTCACACCTAATGCAGACTAGATGAGAGGCAGTTCCGGGTGCTCCTTCAACTGCTCTTTGAGAGGTGGTTCTTCTTCATTCAATCAACTGCTGTTGTGTCAAATATCCTTGCCTCAAGGGATATATGAACACAGTTGGTTCAGCCTCTGATGAAGGTAGATGAAGCCCTCACTCAATTTCTGAGATTCAGTCGTGCTAAAATCTATCAATTAACTAAAGACATTGGAGCTTGCTAATGTCAGACTAATTAAGACATGCTTCAAGCACTTCCTATTAGTTATTCTTGCAGTTATTAGGTGTGGAGGAGATGTATATAAATAGACAGGAGCTCTCTGCTAAAGCAGGAAAAATTGTTGCAAAATTAGGCGCTGGTGAGGTGTTCTGAAATGAAGTTTGAGGGATATGTTACTTAGCAAAAGAGGGGTTTAATCTAAATATTAGCCATATGACAGGCGCATCTTGAAAACTCTCGAGGAATTAAGGCCTTCTTATATGAGGCACTGTATGACTAACTCTAGCTGTCTAAAAGGGTTTTCCCCAAGAGGCAAGCAATGCCAGAGGACTGCTGAGCCTCCCTTATCTCAGACTCTTGAAATGCCCTTCTCTCTTCTCAGCAAAGGGGACTTCATAAAACAGACATCTGACCTGTAAATGCCTTTAGGCATTTAACCTTTTAATGCCTTTACGCATTGGAACGGGCTGCCCAGGGAGGTGGTGGAGTCACCATCCCTGGCGGTGTTTAAGAAAAGACTGGACGTGGCACTTAGTGCTATGGTCTGGCTGACATGGAGGTGTTAGGGCCAAGGTTGGACTCGACGATCCCAGAGGTCTCTTCCAACCTCATTGATGCTGTGATTCTGTGAAACAGCCAAAGCATGGGGTAGTCTTAACCCTAGTGAGCCTGTGAGGTTGTGTGCCCTTGATGCATTTCATGACAACACTGACTTCAACCCACGGTGCCCACAGTCCCTTGCCCTGACTTTGCCAGCTCCAGGCCCTATGGCCCAGACATCTCACCCCATCCAAAGCTGGTTTTGGAGACTAGGCTTGGTGGTTTCTCAGCCATGCCCTCCCAGAGGAGGGAAATAAAGGTTTGCTTTGAGTGTCTTTCAGGAGGGAAGAGAAGTTAAATGTGAATTGGACCTGGTACTACTGGAGCTGGTCTCTGCCAAAAGCATTGTCTATGCATGTGTTGAGCTGAGCTGGCAGAGCAGAGCACCCATTGAATCTTCTCCCTGATGGAAACGGTGCGTAATCACGCTAGCATCTACTGTCACATGTTTGTCATGAGTAACTTGCAAACCTGCTGGCTGACTTCAACATCATTTGAGATAGGGTAAGAAGGCTCAGAGAAATAATTTCTCTACCGGTTTAGCAGAAATAGGTCATAAGAAAATTCTGAGGGGAAAGCTGCCATATAGATTTAGCCTTTATTAGACTGCTGACTATTCACACAGGAGGAAAAGGCGATAGCAGTCCCAGCCACAAGGAAATCTTCCTTTCTCTAGTTTGACCAGAGGACTGATCCATGAGATCTCTAAGAAAACGGAGGCCTTTATCTGTGCTCCTGCTGTTGGAAAGCACAGCTAAAGTGCTTTGAGCTGCCTAGCGAGGCTGAAATTCTCGCTCCAGTGGAGCAGAATGAAGCATCAGACCTGGAGACGTACCCAGAGACAACCTTTTCTGTAAGAAGAAGATAAGGCTATGGTGATCAAATGATCCAGCCTGACCTCTTTGCTGAGGCCAGTTACACTGGTGGGTTTTTATGAAACGGCAGCAGACCCCCAGGGAGGAGGACCGTGAGCTGGCAGCTCTTCCTGACGTGCCACCCAAGGGCTCACAGGCACCGTGGGTTGGAGGAAATCTCTGTTCCCTCTTCCCATGCCCCTGAGCCGTTCAGCGTCCTCAAAGAGCTGCTCTTTAATCAGGCATCTGAAATAGCAAATAGAAGAGTCTTCCAGGGAAGGCGGCCCTAAAGTTAAAAAAGGAACTTACTATGAAGCCTGAAACTAAAGAGAACCTGCCCATGAGTCTCCTCCTGCAAGTTATTCTCTTCTCTACCCACCAAAAACCTCAAAGGATCAACTCCCACTAAATTACCCTCTTCTCTGCCAGCCAGAAACTTATACGCATCACCTCCCACTAAATTACCCTCCTCTCTGGCCAACCTGAAACCTCAGTGGCTCACCCCCACTGCACTCCCCTCTGCCAGCCACAATTAATCTGTTCAGTTGAATTTTCTTCTCCAAGTGAAAGATCCGGGGCTCCAGTAAGGAAAAAGAATCTGTAGGTCTCTAGAGATGTCCATAGTGGTCTTGAGTAGCAGGTTCCTACCAAAGCCAGGAACGAGCCCCCAGGCTTTGCTTTTGCTGTTCTTTAAAAGCTCCCTCAAAAGTAGCAAGAACCAAGAGTTTTCTCTATTTTCTTGAGAAAACTGCGGCTTTGCGGGATTATTTCCTCTTGTTCTCACAGGCTGCGGGGGAGAGAAGATGTAAAGCCTCGGTGGGCATCTGATGGTGAGTCCCTCTGTCCACTCACTGAAAACCAGTGTGTAAATTGGTGTTGGGATTTTTCTCTTCTCCATCTTCTTAACCCACCTGGAAAGGAGTTTGGGGAAAGCCCCCAGGCCCTGCTTTTCCAGGCCTGGCAAGTCTTGCATCATGGCATGACCCTACAGCTTGGCAAGTCCATCCCCCAGCTCTGTCCTGACCCCACACTGGCCATCGCCAGGTCTCGGTGCTATAAATACGGGATAACATTACTTCATAGATACACAGTGGGATAATTTGCATTTTAGCAAATAAGAGTTTCTCAGATATTATAATGTGAGCCCCTGGCAAAACCTCAAATCTGCGATGTATTCCCCTTCCCATCCTGGATACCGCTGCAGTTGCATTTCTGCTCTGTCCTCTCCTCAGCTCCCCCAGGAAGGACAAAGCCACATCCCAGCACAGTCAAGGGGCTCTGAGATGTGCAAACTATGGTGATGAGGAAGGAGGCGCATTAAGCATTTTCCTTTCCCCCCTACATCTCTTCGTAAATCATTTGATCTGGCAGCCTCTAGTACATTTACCATAGGAGATAATCTTTGCCTTTTGGGGCTAGTGAGAAAGAAAAAACTGCCTGTTACCAGCTGACCAGCTCATCCTGGCAGGACACAACCTATCTTGGGTGCATCAAGGCAGATTTCATTATTAAAGAAGCTGTTTGTTTGGCCTGATCTATCGAGGGGAAAAAAAAAAAAAAAGGTGGCAGTTTCTTTTGTTCTCCACAAGCAGCAAATCAGTGTTTCTGCTCTGTCTTCATTACCTGCTCAGTAATTGTCACCGCTGAGTGCCTGGTGAGACATGGTGAAGGATGCTAAAAGCTTTGCTTTCCCTTTTTGCAGCACCATCTGCTTTTGTCTTCTCGAAGGCTGATGGAGGTAAAGCAACGTCTGCTGCTTTTAAAGGGGCAGGATGGTGTAAATATAACCTCCAGTTTTCTTTTTAATGCATTAAATAGCAAAAATGAAATGGCCTTTTCCCTATGTATCAGTTACCCTCTCGATCTGCTGCAGGAGTTGATTTTTTGGGGAGCAACATCCTTTGGCTGCAAAGGTGGGGGCTCCCCTGGAGCCCTCGGCTCCCTGCCCTTCTCCTCACTCAAAATCATCAAACCAAGGTGAAATTTGAGGTGTTCCAGAGGTGGTTGGGGAGCAGATATTTGCTTGCAATATCCACTTCCCCTTTCATTTCAGGACGGGACACAACTTTGTCGGGGGTGTGCAGCAGCAGCTTTCCTACACAAATACTGTAGAAATATGGAAAAAATTCAAACCAGAAAGAGTCATTGAAAGTCCTTGAAAGGCTAAATGGAGATCCCACAACCATCCTAGGTAATCCAGCCCTGCTCTGCTGGCCCTACTTGTAGGATATTATTATTCCCTCTTACTGTAATTTAAACTCAAGGAGTCTTGTCTTCTTCACCACAGACATCAAAAATTAGATTTAATTTTCATCACACTATTAATATTCAACAAAAGCAACACTTCTTAAGGGAAAGATCTACTTCACTACCCCTTTTAATGTGAATATTTTTAAGTAATTTCTTAAAAATACTTTAAATGGTGCAGTTTGCCATTTTCAAAGATGACACAAGATACGTTTCCCATTTTAAAATGACAAATTGTTTTGAAACACAAGCCAACTGCCACACCACTATCTTTCAGAGGCATTGTTTTAATTTGGGATATTTCAGAATTACTAAAGCAAAATCTTCCCATTGAACCAGGTGGGATTGTTTTTCTCCAGCTCTGCAGAAGTCACGTGAAGACCCGATAGGGAGATGTTTAGTCCTGTTCCAGGGCAGGGAATGCATCTCACATCTTTTGTAATTTCTCACCCCACAACGCTCACCTGCAGAGGATGGAGACCATAGAATCCCAAAGTGACCATGATCTTCCCCCTTGACCTGGCTCTGGGTTTTGCCTCCCAGGTGCCCGTCAGAGGCTTCTCCAGTCCTCACAACTTGGATTTTTAGGAAGTTTGTAATTTCTAGTTTAAATTTATTTATGCTAGTTTATACCTACTTATTTCCTAATTATTGCCTTCAAGCTTAAATAGTTCTTCTTCCTCCCTAGCACTAATCCTTTGGCTGTTCTTAGAAACAGAAGCTCCTGCTCTGCCTCTGTTTACAGGGTTAAACATGGGGTTTTGTGGTCTCTCAGAAGAAAATGTTCGGGGCTCCCCAAACATCCTGAGAACGTCTTGGCTCCTCTTCTGCTTTCATGTTGTCTTTGCAGAGACACGAGTTGCGCACAGAGAGCAGATTTTGGATCATGTGTCTTACATCTGCCCAGATGTTTGGCCCAAGCTACTCTCAAGATTCAGGGCTGGGAGAGATGCAACCAATCACCAAAGGATGGCTGAATCGTCCTTCAGAGGAGCTGGTCCCAGCCCAGAGAGGGAGCTTGGGCTGACATAGCTTCTCAGGTGGTTTTTAGAAGGGACAATCCATCCTTGACCAGGTGTGTTGTACCACAGGTTACAAATAAAAAGGCACGTAAACCACCACAGCCTGGAAAGAAAAGATTTTCTGTCCTTCCCACATCAAAACCAATTCGACTGGTGATTTTTAGCTTGCTGCTCTGGCTGTTAGTGCAGATGTACGTGTCAAGACGTGACTTTTCTGCTTCACAAGGCAGAGTCCCTCCGATGCAAGGGGGACCCAGGCCATAGCAGTTGTCCCCACCCTGGGCTGCAGCTCCTCGGTGCCCGAGCTCGGAGGGAAGCCGCTCAGCCTCCCAAATATTTGTGCTGATTTGAACTCATAGTACAAAACGTTTCAGTGGATTATTCAGTGCCTCCGGGAGCTCTTAAGGAGGCAGAAATAATGAAAAATTATTAATTAGGCTATTATTAATTTATTATAATTAACTGCTGACATTCTGCTCAGCACCAGGCTCAGCTCCAGCTGGTGGGACCGCAGTTGCAGATGGCAAGAGCCTGCCATGAGGAGAGATGATCTCGTTATTGCCCTGCTCCATGCCGTGCCCTGAGGGGAGCATGAACGGGGACATGGGGAGGAGGTAGAGGGGCTCTTCAGATGCCTCCAGAAAATGTAACAGCCCAGGATTTCCATCTGTATTAAATTTCCTGCCCAAGCAGCATATGCAGTCTATACTATCTTATAGGAGAGGTGATAGCAGCATAGAGAACAGTTTAAGGATGCGAGTTGTGTTTTTTCGGAGCAAAAGCAGAAAGCCAGATGAGATGGGAAGGCTGTGGTCCAAAGTCTTCTTGGTGGAGCAGGAGAACCCCAAACACATGCTGTACGTGGCATCATCCCACACCAGACAGGATCACGGTTTTGTGTGTATGTCCACATTGACATGCAGTCCCCTCTCTACATAAACCATCCTCCAACTTCTCATATCAACCTATGGAGACCTTATAACATCAAGTTTCAGAGACGTCCCTTCCCAGGGCACCACTCTCCATGCAAAACACGCAGGCAAAAAGTGTCTGAAAACCAGCCCGATTTTAGAGCTTTTTCACAGATTTTAGCTGTTGAACTCGTTACCTTTTGGATTCAAAGAGGGCTGGGCTGTTACAAAGGGAAGTGCCCTGAGGTATAATAATAAGGATTCAGACTGAAACCCGAGCCCCAGAGTGGGCACAAGACTTCACGTTTCTGAGTAGGAATTAACTCCTAACCATTCACAGCCAGGAAGAACCTTTCAGCTCCAACTCAGAAAGCCACAGATGGAATCAGTTCCACCCCCAGCTGCATCCCTAGCTGACCCTATATGACCTAGCAGACCAATAAAGAAACCATTAGATTAGAGAAAGGAGAGAAACTGTGCCTCAGTTTCCCTAGTATGTGGCTAAGAGGAAGCTAAAGAAACAGTTCAGACAAAAAGCCTACAACTCAGAAACTCTCCAAGTTCAAGCACACTGACTATGATTTTAGCATCTTGCCCGAAAACTCCCTGTCTTCCCCCAGTCCCTCCTCTCCCCCACTCACAGCAGCCCCTTGGGGCGCATTGCTGCCCAGCAGTTATCTGAAGAGCACCCCTGGGTGCCAAGGCACACATTATGACCTCTCCTGTGACCCAGGTGTGGAGATTTGCCACAGCCTTGGCTGCTGAAAGCCTTGTCATTATCCAATTACCTTGAGATCGCTTTTAACTCAGGCCAAATTAAGGCAAAATGCAAATAAAGGTGTTAATTCCCAGCATCCAAAAATAGACAATGATGTTTGTAGAAGACATAGGTGAGGGAATAAAGAAAAGAAACCCCACATTTCACATAGCCGCAGTAAGTTCAAATCAGAGCATCTCCCTCTGTAACCCCTCCTCTGTGGCAGACTTTTACAGAGAAGGTGGTGGGGAGGATTCCCCCTCCTGCTACCCCTGGCCCTCAGATTGCCTCTTGTGCTGGCAGTGGGATGGTGGGGACATGTCTGTCCCCTGGGTGTTCCCAGGGGATGCCACCCAGGGGGGTTTTGAAGCAGCTATCACCACTCCAGCTCTGCAGGGAAGGGAACGGATCTCCAATGTACCCGTCTGGTCAAAGGCATGAAATGCAAAGCCACAACAACATTGCTTGCAAGAAAAGTCCTACCCTATGTGGCAAATATCCCAAAAACTCTTTAATGCAAATGCAATGATTTGCAGCTGTAAGGACCGTTATCACATAGAGACCACCTCTCATAGTTGTTAAATGAGCTCCTGTCTTGATCTTTGAAGGAAGAAGGTTGCATTAGGAGATGAGATCCAGCTGGGAGGTGGTTATGGGACCCAACTAACAGTCTTCTCAAGTAGTTCCAAACTTCTGCATCTTTGTTTTTTAAACAGAATGCTAATGATTTCTGTGGTAGGATGCAAGTAGAATTGCCCAGCCGTTCTTCTTGCCAGGTAAGTTTACTTAGACCAGACCGGCAGGAGAACTCCCCAACCTATGCTCTAAGAAGATGATGATTTCTACCTCTAACACAATCCTTTCCCCAAAATTCAAATTGTAGAAGATGAAGAGGCTTCCTGTAACTCAATGGGCCAAGTCCAGAGAGAAATCCCATGCCCACGTCAGGAAACACCATCCAAGGTGGGAGGAGTGAGGCTACTTGTGTTTTTCTCTGGGAGTCATTGACAGGGATGAAATTTAGTCTGAGTTTATCAGAACCAGCTGTTCCAACTCTCCTTTTCCGATGACTTAGTGTTGTGAGAGAGGATTACAAAAAATAATGAGGAAGGCAGAATCAGATTGGAACGTTGGGATATTATCTAAATGGAATGCTTAAATTGATTTAGCCTTTATTATTATTGTTGTTTCGTAACAGGCAGTAGCACAGGGTCCCTATTATTTTTAATTGGCTTTGTTCCTCATTAGAACGAACACAGATTGTCAACCAGCAGAATTTCTCAGTGAATGCAAATCCAGGCACTAAATGTCCGGGCTCCAACAGTCTTGGACAAATGCTGATTTTTCTGACCCTTTCTATAGGGGGAAATATCCCACCAGGGAATTCTCTGTCCTCTCAGATACAGGACATGGGGTGAACTGTCCTGTCTCCCCATCATGGGGAGGGATGCAGCCTCAGGAAAAACAGCGCCTGGTTTGCAGAGAGGAGGAAATATGTCTGAGCAGGGCTGGGAGTCGGTGAGGGACATGTGCAAATCCCAAAGGTATGTTTATCGGCACAGATGCCAATTGTTTTGAAGCAGGTAAATAATGGGAACTGTTTGACTGCTCTATTAGTTACTATTAATATCTGCTGATGCTCAGGAAATGTTGTTACGCAGAGCAGGGATAGGCTGCTCTTTACCTCGAATCCTCCACAATAGACCAAAAATACTCGGAGGCAGAATTCTGGAGCCGCTGACTTCTGCTGTGCCCAGATATCCATCACTCCCATCAGGCAGTCCGGTTTTTGCAGACCAGGACAAGGAGTTTTATCCGGCCATTCTCTGTCAGGATTTTTTTTTTTTTTTTTTTTTTTTTTTAAAGGACTTCCTGCCCTTGGAAAGCAGTGGAAAGAGTCCAGGAGCTACAAAAGGTGGGGAGAAACAAAGGGAGGACACTTGGGTGAGGAGGGATTTGTTCAGCCCCAGAGATAAGCTGGGTGGGAGGGACCTCAGAAGAAATGAGAAAAGATGGGAATGAGGATGTGGGAGTTATTTATTTACAACAATGCAGAAGACTCCAAAATAGGACTTTGTGCATATAGGATCAGGCCTGCCGAGGAGGTGGGGGAAAGGGAGGCAGGAGATGACCCACTATGTGCCCACCAAGGTGGGAGCAGAGCAGCAGCTGCCTTGTTTGCTGGGATGAGGCAGGACAGCCCACCACTGCCTTCAGCAAAGATGCCTTGGGAGCAGTAAGTCAGCATTAGCCAGAGCAGTTGGTAAATACTGTTTATTTGGAGTATACAGAAAAGCTCAGAAAGGATTTGTCACCCTCTGAGGATCGAGCAGGGGGTGGCTCTGTCACTGCTGAAATGCAGCTGGAGCTGGGGTGGTGCAATGTGAGGGCTGGGAGTGGGGGTAAAGCCATGAAGGCATTTGAGCCTGACCTCATTCTTCAATACCTGAATCTTTAGGTGGATTTATGGTCTTGACGAATCCCAGGCAGCGGTACATATCTCTCCCTGCCCTGCTTCCCTTCCTGCATGCCCCAACAGCTCATTAAGAGGTCTCCATCCAGCATGCAAGCCCCTGGCACCACCCTTCCACTGCACCCAAATATTCCAGAGCATTTGGGTGCCCTGGGGGACCTGCTCAGGACATTCATATGTGTCTTCTTGTGGTGTCAACGTCCCTGGAACCTGGCACCTGACTCCATCATGCCTTTGAAATGCTGCTGTAGAGAAGCACATCTTCACAGTAGGCATAGGCAACAAAAAGCCAAATCCAGCAAGAGAGTTTATGCAGGTGTGCTGCTTTTTAGACAAGCTAATGAATCTTTCACGGCTGTAAAAAATGTCCCCTCTGTACCACTGTTGCCTTGCCTATATCTGTGCAAGAAAGCAAGATGGCTCAGTAGCCTGGTGCCCTGGTGAGTGGTACTCAGGAGCCCTGAACCTATTTCCAGGTTTGAGGCATATCAGAAAGCCCAAATTGGGGTATCTTCAGGTGGTGGATGCCAAATGGGCTCTCCCTGGGCTGGATAGCAGCCATGTCCTTGCAGTAGACACATCTTGGGGTCAGGGGCAAGGACAGCTGGGACACCTCTGGGCTGGTGACAAACAGAGGACAGGACTTATCTGCAGGTGCTGCCTTGGCTTGGGATGAAGTACGGGCATGGATGTGGCACACAGAGCCACGCTACAGCGGTCTGCTGTGATTTTTGCTGGCTCTGTATCACAGCGATGCACAGTACTTTGATTTGCATCTCAATAAATGTTGTCTCCCAAATTTTAGAATGCATTGAATAGCTTTGAAGAAAATCTCTTGACCCCTGCTATGTTCAGCCAAGAAATAGGCAGGACAAATTGCCTTCTCGAGTTTTCTGTATTGGAAACTTGGACAGACCAACGTGAATTGTCCTCTGGTGGTACTGACCTCTCCACTGATCATGGAGAAGTTTTTTATTTTTTTTATGATACCTTTCCAATTTATTAAGATCACTAGGAATTCCAGCCCTGTTCTCTGATGTACTCGCTGTCCCTTCCAGCAAGGTATTGTCTGTAAATTTAATAATCATACATGTTAAGCCATCATTCAACTGTTAATGAAAATATTGAATAAACCTGCCCCTGGGAGACACCCTGTCTGAATGCCCACTCAATCCATCTGTCCGTTTTGACAATGAACTGCTGATAACCACTCCCCAGGTACCTTATAAACGGGTTTAGCACCCACCCTACAATAAGTGCATGTAGGTGAGGGTCCCCATGAGACAGCGACAAAACCTCACTGCCCTGACCATGTTTGACACGGACAGGTCCTTGTCTGTGCACAGAGCAAGGTTCTTGGTCACAAAGGGACGTTAGATTGGCTTGACACATCAGTTCTTGACAAGTCCATCAAGATTGATGTCCTTGTCATCTTCAGGGTGCTTACAAGCAGTGTGACTACTTCATCCAACATTTTCTATATTATAAAGTGAACTGTGAAGTTTCAAGCACCCTGGTTCTTCTTTTGCCACCTTTTTAGAAGTCCTTTTACAGGTCCTCATTAGGAACTACTGCTTCCAGATGGCTCAACCGGGTTTTTAAGATGTTTATTGGGTCCAGGCCGTTTGAAAACATCTCTCTCTGAACAGCTTGTTCATCCCTTAGCTCCTGATTTGGCTTCTCACCTCTACCTGCACTTCTCTGTGAAGACCTGGCGACGTCTCAGGGCTGAGCCTTGCAACCTGTGGGCCACGGCATCAGGTTTGACTTTGCTGCCTTTCTGCTTCACCGTGCATCCTCTGAGCACAGGAACAGATGTAGGAAGCTCTTCCATCTGCATCCTCTCTAAACCACTCATTGCATTTATCTGGGATAAATTAGTCTTGATCTTTCAATTCCTCAAGATTGGCAAGCCAATCGTGACAGCCCATGTCGTCAACGTGCCTAAAAAGCCAAGCCCGATGTTAACCCTTTGGCTTGCTGCTGTTTAATTCTTTCCTTTGGAGGCTGAGCAGAGCATTTTCCCACTCCATCTGAAGCCCATTAGTACTAATACGAGTAATTTCACTGTTTTTAGAACTCTCCTAAAGCTGACTAGAAGGAAATGTTATATTTCAACTCAGGTGCTGGTTGTTATTGCTTTAGGGTTATTCCTTCATACCCCAATTTCAAAGAGCAGCGGCACTGCGTATAAGCCTGGATCTCCCCTCCCCAAGCTTAGGTTAAGCTGGAGCCCTCATTTTACCCCTAAAGGGAGGGGGCATCTTCTGCAATGCAGTTTTTTAGAGCGTAGGCTCAATGATTGCTTCAACTGTTGGCTCTTGAAGGCTTTGGGGACAATTTACCCGGGACGACGGTGACAATCCTGTTTCCCTCCACACCCTTTTCAGCTCAGGGTTGGTATCTGAAGATCTTTCCCAGCTGTATCTCTGCAAGGTGCTCAGCACTGGACACTCAGATGTGCATCGTGGCTGTTCTCATGCGATAGCCTAAAAGCCCTTTGAACCAAGGGGGGTTAGTGCCTTTGGCTCATTAATTTGCAAGGTGAAATCTCAATTACAGCGTTATTTTTGGACGCTTTGCTCATACCACAAAGATTTATAACGGGTGAGTCACAGGGAGCCCCTTTTGCTAAAAAAAACCCAAACAAACGAAACACTTGAACCGTTTGGGGTTATCCTACCAAATCCTGGGGGTCTGCAATGGTGCTGTGGGAAGGGAACATTCCCGTAATAGCTATCGAGGGGAAAAAAAATATACAAGAAATGGGGATGGGGATATAATTAGAGGCTGTTTCAAGTCTTCAGCCTGAATACCAACACCTCATTGCAAGCAGTTATTCACTTTGCTTGTAACGGCAGCTGGCGACGGCTGCTGCCAAGCGTACGGATGGTCTGA
>NW_009610742.1:65950-69445 GCF_000690535.1 Cariama cristata
GCACAGTGGAAGCATTATTGCTGGGGCTGGGGACAAGCTTGGAAACCTGAATGGGTGGTCCTGGTAAATCTGAGATGTTTCTGTAGGCAGTGAAAGCTGCTGCGGGGAGCAGTCCTGGGGGTACATAGGGGTTAGGGCTGATGGGGACCTGCCTGGCTCTGAGAGTTAGTGGTTGGGGTAAAAAGGGAGGCGATTCGGGACTTTATCTGCTACCACCACCCAGCAAGGTCCTTGTGAGTTGCCCGACCTCAAAGGAAGGACGGGGTTTGTCCAGCGTAGCAGCCTGTGACCCTTGCCAAAAGCTGAGCGTTGGGTTATACAGAGCAGCAGTTTAACCATTTTTAGTGGATGAAGTGCTTAGGGACGGAGCATGAGAACCTTCAGCCAGAGATTTATAAGGGAAGCAGGGTCCAGGCTGGTGATAAAAACCAGTAACACTTCAAAAAACTTCTCCCAAACCCAAACAAAGCGATGGTCCCTGAAATTCATGCCAGCAGTACAGCATCACCGGGGCTGGGTGCAGATTTGCTGGCGCATAACATGGAGCACATCCAGCCTGTGGGGCTGAGGAAATACTGCTGGTAAGCTCCTGGGGCATGGCATTTGCCCTTGACTGTGGCTGACTCAAGACAGCATGAGGCCATACAAACCATCCCTTCTGCTGTGAGTCGGGATGCATCCCTGGAGGTCTGGCCTCTGCAATGCAGGAGCCGGTTAAATACACCCAAGTATCTCCTTAGAGAGGCCAACAGCATTGCTGCCAAATCTCTCACCACGTTCACTTCCAGGAATCACTTTGGAAAGGAGAGCTGTGAGATCGGGACCCCAGGCCAACAGCCCAGGCTGCTTCCAACCTCCCACCTGGGGAGGGGATGGCTCTTACAGCTGGGACATCTTCTCCAGCTGCTGGTGACACTCGTGGGACGTGGGGACCCAGCAGCTCAGCCGAAACGCTCCGTGGCTCTCCATGCTGTCAGACACACCTCTATCACTTGCAGTTTCCCCTGCATCCAAACCTCCCCTGTGGTCCAGCATAGGCGCAACTGGGCTGCACTGGGGTGGTCCATGCTGCTGCTGATGCCTCAGCATCTCTGCAGAGTTGCCATGGAAACCATTAATTAACCACCATCCCTCGCCTGATGGTATCAAGCCCCGAGAACAAGCGAGATCTTCTCCCTTCACCTTCATTGCACGTCGGCACGACAGAAACCCGGGGGCAGGGAGTCCGCAGCAAGAAAGCAGACAAAGCCCTGGGCAGACAATATTTAAATGACTTTATTTTTTTTTTCCTCCTTTTATAAATGGGCACAGCACAGAAATAATTAAAAAAAATAGACAGTACCATTACAGTGCTAGATCCATTGGCAAAGATTATTTTTATAGTCTTTTTTATTATTTTTAAAGTTTTGGCCATTGAGTAAGAACAAAAACAATTAACAAACATTTTATTTTATTTTATTTTTGTTTTTTTTTAACAGACACTATGAAGCAATTTAAGTACTAAACTCTAGAAGAGTTATGTACATACAAAAAAAAGTTCTGTTTAAGATATGTTTCCTATTAAAAATATTTACATGCATTTTTTCCCCTCCCATATTCATTGAAAGGTAAAACACTTGTAGTTTCTTCTATTGTTAAAGATTTTTCGTCCTCCTATTGGGAATTTACATCAGCTCCAAAGAAAAAGTGAAGTGGGGCTCACTTGTTGGGCTTTTCTTTTTCTTTGAATTATTTAAATCTTCTGGAAAGGGATATTTTTTCGGATGTATATCAATGGATTTTTTGTTTGTTTTTGTTGTTTGTTTTTTTTTTCTTTTCCTTTTTTTTTTTTTAATTTATACAAGAATGTTTCATGTTTATTTACAGAACCAACGGGTGGCGATTTATCCCGGAGACGTGGTGGTAAGCGTTAGTGAGAGCTAAGCGTGTGATTTTAAAAAGTAGTTCTATCAAACTGCAATGGATATATATTTTTTTCTAAAGTCAGCAGTTCTGTCTGGTTTGATTGTCAGCTGTACTTTTATGATTTAGACCAGGGGGACCCAGAACAGGGGTAACTTATGCACGTGAAGTCACTGGTACCCTTGAGGTCTTTGGAGATGTGGTGGATGAGTTGTCTGGAACGTGGGGTGAAAAAAAAAAATGTATCTGGGCATCACACGGGCATCTCCTAGGGTGATTTTTTTTCCCTAAAATCAAAAGAATAGTAAAAAAACTCAAAAAAAAAAAGCCCAAAGCCAAAAAAAGTTTGTACACTCCAGACTGAGACTTCTCTATAGAGACGGGGTGTGGATGCGTCCACGGAGCTGCAGGCACAAGGGCCGTGGGACAAACCAGAGCCAACAGGGAGCCTCGGAGGGGCTTTGGCTCCGTCCAAACCCGGGCTCCGCTTCGACGCCGGCTGGGGACGCGGCAGTCTGCAAAAGGCTCCTTATCCCCAACGCTGGTAGACCACGACCCAGCACCGAGGTGGCCAGGATCGGGCCATTGCTATGATGGGGCAAAAGAGGGAGGGAGGGAGGGAGGGAAGGAGCCAGCAGCGCGGGGCCAAATCCTGCAGCCCATGGCAGAGGATGAGGTCCGAGGGTTGTAGAGTCCAGCACACGATGCTGGCTGATTAAACACTCCTCCTCCTCCTCCTTAGGGGCAGAGTTTACATTGAACCTGTGCACGCGTGCGTGCTTTGCACACACGCGTATATACATATATACATATATATTACTTACATACACATATATATACATACATACACGCACGACACACCCATCCCTGTCGCCGCAGGCTCCAGCCCCGCCGAGCAGCTGGCGAGGTGCCTGGTGAGACGTCAGTTATCCTAATAAACCTTTCAGTGTTGAAAACTCAATGTCACTTTAGGAGCTGCCAGAAAACCTCCGAGCCCAGAAACGCTTATAATCATAAAAAGGGGAGTTGGGAGGGGAAAAAACAAACAAACAAAAAAATTAAAAAAAAAAAAAATCCATTCTTGTTTTTAGCTAATGGTTTGGTTCCTGTTAAAGCTTCTGTGCTGGTGACTCCTGGGGTCGGCTACCTCTGAATTATGAGTCTGGGGAGTCGGAGGTAAGGCTCGCACGGAGTAAAGCAGCTCCCACCCAGGGATCTTCAGCACCCCCCAGGTAAAACGGGGAGGAAATGGGAAATTGAGAGGCAAACCAGCACACTGCGGTGCACATCCAGCCCAGTGCCGTCACCTTCCCTGCAGCGGGATCCCCCCCCCCCCCCCGCCTTGGCGCAGGGTCCTACTGCTTATTTTTGAAAGGTCCAAAATCTAAGAGATTTTTTGAAGGAAAGAGGCAACTCACTCCCAGCCCTGAAAAATCTGGCCAGGACAGGGTCCTGCCACTGCCCAGGACCACCTCCATCCCCTGCCCTTCCCATCCTCCTGCTTCCCACCCCTTGTTTGGGCTCTCGCACACGTTTTCTGGTCCTCCCTTCCCTTTGACACCCCCCCCCCTTCCTCCCCCTTATTTCTGTGGC
>NW_009610742.1:69478-71665 GCF_000690535.1 Cariama cristata
ATCACAGCAGAGAGAGGGACTGAAAACCAGCACAGCTGGGCGAGGAGCCGAAGCCAACTTTGACACCTTGCAATCGCAGCTCTCCTAAAATTACGATACTGGCATGGCAAAGAGTCTTCCCTCCCCGCCGGTGTCTCACACGCACACACAAGCATACAGAAAAGAAATGGAAAACAAGTGGAAAAGGCCTCCTCTATGCCCACATGGCCGCCCACGTCCTCAAGGCGCACAGCTGGAAGGATAAAGCACATCTGGGCACTGCCCCAGCTGGGAGATTGCAGCCGTTCATGGATGATCTCCCTACAAGGGATATGCACAGGCTGGGGAAGGGGCTGAATTTGTGCAGAGGGGGAGGATGCCAAATTTGGCAGGCTTTGGGAGGAGATGATGGGGGAGATGCTCAAGCTACCATCTGAGTTAATTTTCCTAAAAATTTGCTCTGCAGCCAAATCAACAGCTGAGAAAAGATGCTTTTGTTCCTCCCCCCCATTGCTTTCTCGCCTCTTCCCCATCCGTCTTCACACCAGGAATCCTTCAAAAGCCCCAGAGCATGGTGAAGACACATGTGCCCATGCAGAAGTGCTTGCTGGAGGGAGCAGGTGTGCCCCATGCCCATCATCTACCTCCAGTCACCCATGGGTTTGGCACCGCTGGCCGGTGTGGGGCCAGGAGCCACAACACACCGTGGTGACCCGGTGCCATGCAGAGCCTGGGGGAGGGCCACACTACAGCCCCACCACCACCACAACCCCCTTACAGAACCTGGCAGCATCGTTCAGCTGGGTTTCATTGAGTTTTTACCCCATCCTCATTGGTAATCAAGAGCTGACGGTATCTGCAAAATTTTTTGGAGATGGGCTTTCCCCCAAAAAAACTGCAGCCCACGTTCAGCTTCATCCCACCACCTCCTACCCTACAAGGAAGGCACAAGATCAGCCATCCTCCAGCAAGAGAAAGCTTTTTTTCTTCCAAGCTTCAACTCCACCATCTAACCCGGTGCTCCTGGGGAGCTGAGGTGACAAGAAAGGCTCGTTCATAATTTATCATCAGAAAAAGGTGGGCTCCAAGCCCAGAAGACAGTCTCCTTGAGCGCACATCCCCTCTCCAGGCAAACAGCAATACAGCAAACACGTGGAAGCAGCAGACGTACAATGAATTAAGACTCTGGTCAATTCTGATTACCAGTTTAATTGCCTTCTCCTATTTTTTTTTTGCATGTGGTCATCTTGTACTTTTAATTATTGCAAGAGAAAGCGCTGCTCAGCCTCCTCTCACCCTCCCACTTCCAGCCTTCCTCACTTCTGAAACTGTAACGGATTTAAGTGCCGGGATTACAACTTAACACCAGCTGAGCGAACCGAGGTTAAGCTTGAGTGAATAAAAAAATTGTATTATAAAACTTCAGACTATTAAATGGGAAAAAAATGGAATGAAGAAGATTAGGGAAGCAGCTAAGAAAAGCAGCATTTAAAAGATTAAGCTAGGAGGGTTTTTTTTAAATGCAAGCTCAAAAGATTAAGTTCACATTTTTCCAAAAGATGGTGATTTTGGGTGGCCTTGATACGTGCCGTGCCCAACTCATTAAAAGTGAAGAGGCTTGATTTCTGCCACTCCCCAGCAGCTAGAGCTCTTTGTGAGGTCCCAACAGGACCAAAACACCCCAAAGCCATCAAACCCATGAGTTGAAACTCTCCCCTTTGAGCAGGTCAGAGAAAGTGGCTCATGGAGCCATGTTGGCACCAGCCTTCTTCAGACACGTGGTCCCCCCTTTCACAGCATCCTCATCCTCTGCAACTGGGATGGACCCAAGAAATGAGTACGTACGTACACACACACACACACACTCTCCACCGTCACCACCCAAGACAACCAACAGGACCATCTTCTCCAAACTAAAAGAACCAAAACGATGACAATTTTGAGGCTGACATCTGTAAAATGGGGATTTTAGAGCTGGCCAGGCCACAGGGACTCTGCTCCCCACCCTGAAGTAAAATCAGGTCGGCGTTTTGGGGCACAGTCTCCGCATTGAGCACCCCAAGGATGTGTAGCCCAAATCTCACATCTTCACAAACGCAAAGTCCCATCCAGCCATCATATGCAGTGCAAGGAAAATTCACAAGGATTTCATTTCATATATATATATAACTGTGTATGTATGTGAGTGTGTGTCTGTATATATATATA
>NW_009610743.1:0-5028 GCF_000690535.1 Cariama cristata
TTCATTTAATGGAACACTGCATCGCCTAGTCCAGCGGGTGAGCTGCCTGTGTACTCACTTACCGCCTGTATCGCAGCACCCCTTCCCCATGACAGCCTTCCCTGGTGGAACGGCAGAGCTGCCACGAACTCTTGCTGTCACATCAGTGTTAACTAGGAAGTTCCGAAGGCCTTGCATACAAAGGCACTCAACAAATTTACCTAATGAGCTTTGACCCAGTATTCCCTGAAGGAAATGACAAAAAGCTATTTTCACCCGGTACAGTGGTACACATCTTGAGAAACCAGGGGCTGGAATAGGTTTTTTTAGAGCAGTTTATGAAAACAGTGTGAACCATTGAATCAAGTGGAATCACATCCCTTAAACCTAGCTGTAAACTGAGGCTCATCCCCAGTCCACGTTCCCCACGTAGGTTACGTGCAGGCTCTGCTGCCAGTTCATTTTTCATTAGATGTTTTTGCTGCAGTTGAAGGTAGACGTTCCCAAATTAACTTTAGTCTAGCTTTCTACTTTTGAACTTGAGACTCACACACCCATACGCACACTGAAGATGGTGTCTGATGCAGGCTGTAAAATCCATCTGGGATCCTGGGTGCATACTCAAGCAGCTAGCCCACGCTGAGTTCAATGCTGCCATGGCTACACTGCTATCAGTACCCTAACCGAGTTTTAAAATCCAGATCCCTGGTGCCCACGTGGGCTATGATTTCATTGAAGTGTAGACATCCCCTTGGTACTTAGCACCTGCAGAGGTAAACTCCAGGAGGGAGGAGTCATCCTGCTTCCTGAGGTTCAGGATCAGCAGAATTGGTCACAGTTAAGGACATCACCTGCGATTCAGGAGACGCTAGAAAAAGCTCCAGACTGAGACCCGCAATCAATCCCACTATGCAGAATATGGATGGAAATAGACCAGAAGAAGTTAAACATAAGAACACGGAAACATTAATTCTCCAAGTAGCAAATGGTTTGCCACACTGAGTAGTAAACAGGAAAGGAACACATTGTCCGATTCAGCTCTGCATCTACAACGCTTGTTTTTAAAGAAAGTTGAATTTGAGACTGCTAATCCTCATACTCTTGGATTTTGAGGCCAGAAGTGTCTTCTGTCAGTAGCCTTCTACGGTGTAGCTGCTTTTAAAATGGAAGACCAGTTTGGTAGTGTAAAAACTAGTTTCAGCATACTTACTGTGTCTTGCAAGCCCTTATATGGCAATCAGCTGTGCTGACTCTCATTTTCCCTTTCTGATCTACAAAAGCTGTATTTGAAGGCTTCTGTCACTTCAGATGGCTTTATAAAGCAACTTTTTATCCTCTCTGTGTGTTCAGTGACTGAGGTGCATTTCTTCAAAAAGTTAAAACACTTCCTTCCTATCACACCAGGCTTTGCAATGGGCAGCTGCTGTTGTCTGATGGAAGAGGTTGCTGTATTTCGCTGATAATATATGCAGACAATCTGGGCAACGCATTGGTATGAAAAATACCACATTAATGTAAAATACTTTACAACGTCTTCATAGTTATATGACCGCTGAATTACCATTCTGTAATGCTGCCGGAATATCAATCATGTAACAAATTTTCAGCAAGGTCACAGGCTTTAAGAACACAGGTCAGCAAACACACCGTTTATTTTGGCATATAACTTCAGACATTTCTAACCATTGATCAGTCCTCAGCAACTTGTCAAATCATACAAAGCTTATACCACACACAGTCTCAAGGGCCCTGGAGAATGAAAAAAGCCAAAGCAGAAACTGGAATAATGCTTGCAGCCTCTGGCCTTCAAAATATTAGCAAATACTAATACAGAAGTGGGATGGATTTCTTCATTTTGTCTTGGCAGGAAGACACCATCAGAGAAGAAACTGCTGCGCTCTGCAGAAGAGCCCACGGAAAGCAACTGGACGAGGTTTGAAGCAGAACGGCTCACTCCTGCTGATCTTTATGTGCCCACTTGCTCCTCAAAAGAAAGCCTCCTTGGTCACAGCAGCACTAAAGGTCACTTACACAAAGAGGCTTTTTAAGCACAAGAACTCGAGGGCTCCCACAGACTGCGGGTCTCTCCGAGAATGCCTGCGAGGCGCTTGCGTGCCATCCTCATCCTCCAAAAGAAGGGTGCAGTGTTTTAGGCACAGGGTCAGGGTGCAGGAGATTTGAGGGTCATGGAGAACAGGAGAGCTGGTATGTTTTTGACTCTGAAGACTTCTGCATTTGAAAACAGAAGACATTTTTGAAAGCCTCAAAGATAATAAATAGTTCTTGTTCCCCCGCAGCCTCCCCTCTCTCACAGAACCTGTGCGCATCTCTCTGGTAAGGAAAGCATAAGCACCGCGGGAAGGATGGCCTCCCCTCTCCTCAAGTGTGAGCCCCTGGCAGCGACCTAAGCCCCCACACGTGCTTTTCTCACCTGCCTGGGGGTCACCGTCTTCGTCGCTTATGCCCTCCGTAACAGCTCCTGTCTGTGTGCCTTTCCTGTCTGTGGCTCAGAGAGCAAGCAGCCACCCCAAAACCAGCCACTGACGACCTCCACCCCGACACCAGCACAGCAGCTGCTCCTGAGAAGGAGCGGGCAGACGTGCCACGTTCCTGTACCTGGGGACCACGGCGAGGGCAGAGATCTGCCCAGGAGGAGCTGTTTTGGAGCTGTAAACAGCAGGTTGGATTTGGACTCCAGGCTTTGGCAAGCCATTACTGTTTGGTGCTGAAGGGACCCAAGGTGTTGGGGCTGTATCAACATGCTGTAGTGGGTTTCAGCTATTATCTCTACAAGCTACGATAATCATCCTTGATTAGCCTAGGTATTGCAAAAAATCAGCTTTGCTGCAAATTAGAAACTGAGATATGGATTAAATGGATGCTCTGAAACCAAATCCAAATGTTACCATCACTACAGTCAAACCCAAATTACGGCCCCTATCATCTGGATCATCTGGAGACAAAGGCGTTGGCGAGCACAATCCCGTTCCCTGGCACACGTGTCCCGTTGTTCAGAAAGTAGCTGCGGTCATTTTGACACTGTCTCCGCGTATAAAATTCTACTGGCATCACTTCCTAAGTGTTGTTTGGACCTAATTATCTTGGAGTCTTGGAGCTTTGGACTACTACACACATCAGAATGAAAGGCGTTATGATGTCTTTAATAGGCAACGTATTCTTGTAGGCATACTGGAATTATTTTAAAAGCTTGGTATGCTTCCTCATTATGGAACTGGCCACGGATTATTTTCTAGCCTTTAAACTAAATGCCAAGAGTTAGCTTAAAACAAAACAAGCTAGCAAACAAAAAGGGGTTGGCATTTTTTTTAATTGGTTATTAACACATCCCTCTCTGAACTGTATAAATTAATGTAAGAGGTATGTAACTGAGGATTTGTTAACAGGATTATCAGACTTGGATCAGGCAAGTCAGCTCCTGGGAAGTGTGACGGAAAGGTGGATGATGACATCTCCTAGCGTGAACATTGGGATGGTGTCAACCAAATAAGTTCCAAAAGTGCTGTGAAAAAAGCTGGCAAACAGGCAACTTGAAGCTATGTCCCGGATATCCAGATTAATGAACCAGGGCAGCAGCTTTCCATGGAAGGTGCTCTTGCCCCTCTGAAGGAAAGAGAAGGTTGTAGCCACTAGTACTAAACAGAAAAAGATCTCTATATCGACAGTGTTAGAGGTACAGGAACCACCACCCCTTCTGTTCCACTTTGCCACCAGACCTGGAGATCACGGCTTATTCTGCCTGATGCCTTGTAAGCACCAGAGGCCAATGGATGCTGGATCAGCTGGGAAAAATGCTCTGAGAACAAGGCAAAAGTGACATTCATCCCTTGATGACTGCCTGATTAGGTAAATTGCTCTATGCAGGTTTTCTATTTGATCTTCATCACGCTACAGATGATCCAGTTACAGATGTAGCCACTAGTTCTTTTGCTTGTTTTGGTTTTTTTCCCCAGCTATGATATGCAAAATTATTTCAGCCTTATGCCAATTATCCATGACAAAGGATTATTATTGCCTGAGGTTTTACCTAGAGATTTAACGTGCTAGCATACGAAATGGCTGACATCTCCTCATTTTTATTTCCTGCAGGAAGAGAGCAACGCTGCCTCAGTTCTGTAGCTGCTTCCTCGTTATTTCCGTATGCAGTTAAAGAGATCAATAGCAATCCATAAAGCTCTTTACCATTTGGGCCCTCTCTTTTTGTGAGAAAGGATAGCCTGCAGTTGAGGACAGCGGGGTTCAATGAGCGACCCTGGGCTGCCGTGGCTCGGTCTCGCTGGGCTGCAGTTCACAAACGGAGAGTAAAACTCTTCCGTCCGAAAGGATCGCATCTCCGGCCACACGACGATTTCAGAGACAGCCTGGTTTTCCTTTGACTAACGCTATACAGAGGCCTACGCACACGAGTTCAAAGGCAGAGCCCTTCCCCGTTACGCTCTCTCCTGACACTTGCAGAACATACAAACCAACGTCCCTCGCGTCTCAGTACTGCTGGTTTGTGGATTATCGCAACTCGCTTCCCTTTTTTTAAACAGCGCTTGATTCAGAACGTAGATCCTCATTCTCCCCGTGCGGAGTGCGGGTTAGTGAACCCCCCCAACGCACTGTAAGCTCTGCACGTTCGCTGCAGCAGGTGGAGATGGGGGTGTGCTACTTGGGTAGAGACGGCAGGTCGTCCATATTCCTTTGAGTTGGGCGGTAGGAAACGTCTTTAACCAGCGTCACCTCCGTTCGCTAACCGACCCGCACTGGCAACGCGGCAGCACAACTTTTACGTAACGCAGAACAACTCTCCTCGTGCGGGGCGTGCCCAGAGGGTGACCCCCCGCCAAGGCACCGCCGCGCCCAGCCCAGAGCAGCACCCACCCCGCCGGGGGTCTCTCTGCGCCCCACCCACCACCTGTGTTCACGGACTCTGAACCAACTGCGTGTCTCGGTGATGACGTTGTGGCGATTAAATGCGTAACGGCACCGGGTTTCTCCCCGCGGCTTCGCAGAGCGGTCAGGGTCCCGCTTCCTGCGCGGAGCCGG
>NW_009610744.1:0-451 GCF_000690535.1 Cariama cristata
AGCTTCTGGCACAGCAACATCTCAAAGATGAACTTGAGGCTGAGGATGGTGGGGATCCAGAAGAGCTGTAGCATGGCCAAGTGCTTCTCACCATCTTGGACTGGTCATACTGAGATGATGGTGGTGAAGTAGGTACTGAGGTCATTCGCAGCGAAGAAGGGGATGAAGACGATCCACGAAGAGAGCACCGAGGCCTCATCATCCACCTTCAGAATGAGGCACACCTAGAAGGCCAGAAGGGACCTGGTTTCGACTGGGATAGAATTAATTTTCTTCCTAGTAGCTGGTACAATGCTATGTTTTTGGATTTATTATGAAAACAATGTTGATAACACACTGATGTTTTAGTTGTTGCTAAGCAGTGCTTACTCTAAGTCAAGGACTTTTCAGGGTCCCATGCTTTGCCAACAAGGAGGTGCATGGGAAGCTGGGAGGGAGCATAACCAGGACA
>NW_009610745.1:0-25168 GCF_000690535.1 Cariama cristata
GGGGGCGGGGGGAGGATGTGCAGATGTTGGTCTCCTCAGTCCCACTGATGAATTGCACAAGTGTGGGTCTTAACCTACTGACTCAGAGCTGCAAAGGAGCAACAGTTTTGTTTTTCTTGTCCTATTTGGGAGCAGCATACCCAGCTGGAGTCTGAAACACTTCCTAACGTTCTTCGTTGAGTCCTTCTGCCAAGAATTTGTTGGGTTTGTTTGTCACTCTCTCCAGCCTTCGTACAGTCTGGTGCCCTTCCTGGCACCCCATCACCTCCCAGTTTCCTGGTTGCTACTGGTGCTGGGTTGGGCCACCCAGTCTTCTCTGTCTGCTGTAGACAATTGCCAGGGTTTTGCCTTGCTCTCTAGCGTCAGCGGCAGCTTTAAAATTGCTGCCTGCTTTCATAAAGAAACATTTTCACATTATTAGCAGTGGTGTTTTTACAACATGTGGAGCTTTCTTCCCCCCCCTTTTTTTTTTTCCCTTCTTCCTAAAGTTGGCCTTCATCGCTGTCTTTGAGCCACCCAGTAATTTCACTGCGGTACTTGTGCACCCTTGCTTTAGGGTTTATTGCTGCACGTGTGCTTTCCCCCTCGTTGCTGTGCTGTAAGCTTCTGCATGAAATCTCCTTGTCCATTAGTTTCTCGTTAAAAGTGTTGGACTTCAATGGGTTTCTTCCAATTCCAACAGTGAATTTCTGCGTGGGTTTGTGTAGGTCATTGACACCAGCTTAATCTTACCTTTACAGCTCCTGATGTTGTCCTGTCCTTGTTGAGTCGGCATGCTGGCTGCGTTGAAAGGCTGGTGCAGAATTGCGTATCTTTGGTTCATCTCTGATTCATGAGTCGATTTCTTTCTGTGATTATAAGCTAAACTTGCTGTCATTTACATGGTACGGCAGGCAGCACGGAGGTACTGAAGATGCCTGCTGTCTGAAGGCAGACGTTGAGGATAACCCTTTCCCTAAGTGATGCATGAAGATAGAGCACACAGTTGGTGAGAGGCTTAGCATAGATAAAAACCATGATCCTGTTACTCTTTCAGTAACTGTGATCTGCAGCGCAAATCAGTGATACACAGGAATTTATTTTTTTTTAATATACTATTTCTGTAAGTCCTATTACTCAGCATGGGGGGATGTTGTCTTCTCTGTGTTCCTGCAGTTTCTTATGCTTCTCTCACAAAATCTTGAGCATTGGTACAAAGTTGCAGCAAAGTTTTTCACCAAGACTGATGGAATTTCCAGTTGGGAATACTTGTAAAATAAGTGGAAATTGATTGGTTTGGGAGGATCAGCATCTTATGGAAAAATAGTTTTCTGTCAGTTGACTAGAATTAAGTAGCGTGTACTTTGGGGGAGTAATTTCAGTTAAGTGTATTTTTTAGGGATTTCTAGCAAGACAGGATTTTTTTTTCCACAGATGTGGTTTTTCATGTGCTGGATTGATACGCATTTTTATTACAAAGAACAAATTAAAACCAGTGCAATGTGACTCTAACAGCACAAAATGTGTTGCAACTTAGGGATGAGACTAAAATATGTAAGTCTTTGAGGGGAGTTTGAGAGTCAAGCTGCAGCAAAAGTAGAATCAAATAAATGGGATTTTTAACTTCCACCTGTTTGCAGCAGTTAGGTTTGAGAGATTTGGAGCATCTGAAAAACTGAGACGATGTTACTACTCTTCTGGCCTTAATAGTATAATGATGTGCCTTTAAAGGTAAGGTGACAGCAGAACATGTTGCATGTGGGGTAGCCTGTTGCATCTGCATTATTCCTTCTGAGCTCTGATGAGATCCTGTTAGTTATGCAATGTGACTTCCAATTTAAGCTTAAACCGCTGCTTTCCCATCTTCCTCTTTCCCCCATCATCTCACCAACTTGATTTCTTCTTTATAAAAAATCTGATGAACGCAGCAAGCATGTCCTGAGGGCCAGCCATGGGATCGGGCAGCGTCTGACCGGACTGTCTGCATGTACGGAGCCTTTTACCCTCGTGTCGGTACTTCTGCCACGTTGGTATGGTCTAGCATGAGGAAATTCAGTATGTGTCTAAGTGTGGCTGGATGGAGCGCACGTAGGAGACTCCTCGGCTGCCTGCAAGGCTCGTGTGTTTTTGAGAAGCCGGTGGTGTTGGCAAGAGGTCTTTCTATCCGCTTTTGTGGTAAAATCAAAACCAAAAGCCCAGAGACTCTTGTAACCATTGAGAGAAGTGATGTGAGTCGGTGCTAACAGCCTAGATGTTTGTGGAAATGTTGCCTAGTGAAATTATCGGACTTTTTTTTTAGGTCATATGCTTAATGGGGACTGCAACAATTGATAATGGCTATGGGAGTGTTTTTGGCTGTTCTTTCTACAAAGAGGCTATGTCCCTGAAAACTTGGCTGGAGAAATTATAAAGGTAGATCTTACTTTTCCCCTCTTGTTTTGGCACTCAGGTTTGACTTTTACCCTATCATGAAGTTCAGTATGCATTAGTCCAGCCCAGTACAGCACATAAATTTTTATCCATGTAATCTTCTGGGTCCACCACTCTTTTTTTTTTTTTTTTTTTCTTTTTTTGGGTTTGTTGTGGGGTTTGTTTTGTTTTGTTTTGTTTTTTCCCCCCTGGGAATTCTCATCAAAACCAGTTGGCATCTTTGCAGTTTGGCAGTTCACTGGGCAATTGGCTAAACAGCAGCTGAGATTTAAAAAGCAGGAACATGTTTGCAGTATCTTATGTATTTGTAAAGTTGAAATATTTCAAGATGTACTTTTACCTTTTTTGGAGGTTGTTGCTCTTTCTTTACTTTAACGAACACTTTCTTCTTCCCAATGTCACAGTGCAGTGTTGCTGTGTTAGTATTTCCAGGGCAGCAGGGGAATGTTTACATCCCAACAAAATCTGTTTTCTTTGAATTTTTTAAATGGCAAACATTTGTGTCCATAAAAACCTTTCCACAAAACTCAGTCACTAGTTAGCTTAATTTTTTTGGTTCTGTGCAAAGTCTAAAACTCAGATCACGTTCAATTTTCATGTTTTTTTATTTTCTGAACCATGCAATAGGAGCGTTTTATCTGCGTCTACGTCAGCGGGTGTAGAAAATGCCACTTGCCACTTACAGTGGCAGTCCTGATGATGTGAAGCCAGGAATGGCTCCTTAAAAACAGACATACGGCTTACATTGGCTTCAGATGTTATAAGCACTGACTGCATTGCTGATGTTCAAAGTGTCCATAAAGGCTCTATATTATCCCAAAATACGAGTTTACATGAGGTTATGAGGCTATATAAAGCCTGAGCCTGTGTCAGTGTGTGGTTCGTTCTGCAGAGGCAGTCGCAGGCAGTTGAAGGGCTGGGTGTGCTGGTGTTACTTGTTGGGGCTGCTTCATTAATAAGCTGCCAGACAGCGTGGTGGCAGAGGACCTGGACTGTGTCTTCCCCTACAGATTTCCCTGGAATAAATAGAGACGAGACAGCGCCTTGAAATGTGTAACATGGGCCAAGAGTTCATACCTCTTCTGCCTAAACTTTCCACTCTCCGCTTGGGCATTCTGGCATTTATCTGCCACTGTATCTCCCTTGTCTTCTCTGTTGGTTTTTTCACTCCGTAACAGTCAAATGGCATTCATGCTGGTGTTTGGAAGGAAGAAATACCACCAGTGCATGCAGGTGGGGCCCTACTGTATATGCGTCTCCCATGGATGATCCATGCAGTGCTAAGCAAAAATACTTTTTCCCCCCCTTACAGCTTGGGAATGAAGTTTATACAAGTACTTAACAGGTGCTGGAATTTTGCTTTGAGCAACGAAGGTGGTGAAGGATCTGGAGCACAAGTCTGATGGGGAGCGGCTGAGGGAGCTGGGGGGGTTTGGTCTGGAGAAGAGGAGGCTGAGGGGAGACCTGATCGCTCCCTACAACGACCTGACAGGAGGGGGTAGCCAGGTGGGGGTCGGTCTCTTCTCCCAGGGAACTGGTCACAGGACACGAGGGCATCGTCTGAAACTGTGCCAGGGGAAGTTCAGGCTGGAAATGAGGAGGCATTTCTTCCCAGAAAGGGTCGTTAGGGATTGGGATGGGCTGCCCAGGGAGGTGGTGGAGTCCCCATCCCTGGAGGTGTTCAAAAAGCATTTAGATGTGGCGCTTCAAGACATGGTTTAGTGGGCATGGTGGCGTTGGCTGTACGGTTGGACTGCATGATCTCTGAGGTCTTTTCCAACTGTAATGATTCTATGATTCTAATTGCAAATGTTAGTAACTCAATTCTTGAGAATAAAATAAAGATCAGTTCAAGGTGGGGAAATCTCTGAGGGTGCCTTTGCTGAGGGGATGCGGGTTTGTATCTTGGTGGACTTGGTGTGACTGCAGCTAATGAGGGACTTGAAGCAATGGGCTTCTCACAGTGCTGTGGCCTGGGAGGAGAAGCATTTCATTTTCCTTCTTTCCATGTCATTTTCCTTGTCCTTTCTCCCTCACCGATGGTCTCCCAAGCCAGATATGTGACTTGGTACTGGTGGATAACAGGGGAAATCTCACTGCCATTACATTGGATTGTCGGGGAAATGGAGTGAGTTTACATCTGTGAGATCATGGAGGTTTTCCAGAAGTGGCATGATAAATTTAGTGGGATTGAAGGGCAAAAAAAGTGACTTCGGGGGACCCAATCCATCCTTTACTTTCCTACTTAGGAAAAGAAGATTCAGCTGCCTGGCTTAATGTATTGCCCAGTGGAAAAGCTATGGTCAGAGCATCTCAATGAGGCTTGGTATGAGAAAGTAAACGTGCTCATTGTTACTGCTGTAGGTGCTTTGTAGGCCAAAAGATGAGCAGAAAAAGGAGCCCTGGCCAGGCTGCTGGTGATGCTGACCCACCAAGCACGAGGGCACTTCATGGAACTGGTCACGGAGCCGTGCAGCTCAAGGAGGGAGCTTAAAAGATCACTACTCTTCTTGTGCCTTAGCATGCTTTAAAAAAAAAAGTGACACAAAAAGTATTTTCATTGTACGACTGGAATGTGCAACAAATAATAACACCACATACTCTACGGTTGCAAATGCTTTCTGAGAGGAGAGTGGGTGATATCTGGTATGCACCATTTCCTAAAATATGCATTTTCTATTTTAAATACTTTGATAGCATGTGAATGAAAAGGAATAAAATTGAATCTTTCAATGCAAATAAAGTAGAGAACAATACAATTTACCAGCATGTTAAGATTACTTGAAGTGTTCTGTGGCTTTGTTAGCAAGCATTTAAAAAACATTGGGTTTGGGTTTTTTTTTTGTCACTGCTCAAAACATTGAAAACACAAACTTTTAGCGTGTTACGCCACTGTTGAGAGCAGCACGAGTTGCTTGTGGCCCTGTACCGCACAAAGGTATAAGTGATCTCGGTTGTTCCCCATCAGAAGGGAGAGGAATGGATAAGTGTATCCTTTACCTGCCTCTTGTATGAGGCAGCCGTTAATACGGAGTGCTTCCCAAAGTGGAGAAGGTGAGAACAAGACCTTGGGTCAACTGGTTCCCCACTGCTTTGCAGCAGCTGAGCTGCTGGGCTCTGCCATACGTGGCACCTTTTCGCTTCTCTTGATCTCTCCTGCCCACAATCTCTGAATGAGCAGTTTCTGCAGAGCATGGAAATGAAGAAACTCTTCTTTTTTATGGTTTTTTCTGGTGTTCCCTCAGCTTCAGTCTTGACACCTTGTTCTGTGAAGCGGCTGCGAGAGGGAATTGCCAAGTAACATAAAGGTGAGGCGGGCTGGTAGAGATGTTTCCTCATGAGGGTAAGAAATGTGCATTGAATGCTGCTAAGCTTAGTCTGGGAAGTGTCGGTTATAGCTTGATTTGTATCTCAAAGTGATGGAGGAGCAGAAAAGATAAACCTGCTTATTGCTCTAGCTTGTGTTGGCAGCAGTTTGTGACAGCAGGCCCTGTGTATCGTTGCAGACTGGCACGGGCATGGGATGGTTTGGCTGTGCTAAGAAATAAAAATTATTAGATAGAACGTGTCCTGGTGAGATGGCTGACTCTGTGGCTTAACCTGGTAAGCCACAAGACAGTAAACCATATTTTGCCACTCTTTCAGAATGTAAAAGTGATTTTCTTGAGATGGGGATGTTGCCTTGAGCACGTGTGCCTGTTTGATGTAGTGTTTTAAAAAGTAGTGTTGCAGATGCTGGGCCTGGTCAAGCAAAAACCTGAAAGCTTTGACATGTTAGCTCTAGATAGCTTCATCTCTTAGTTTGCTTTGCTCAAAACTACTGACAATTAAATTAACTTCTGTATTGCTGCTTTAATGCCTGTGAAGTTCCACCACAGGTTTCCAGTGGTGTTATTGATTAATTACTTTACGAACAACAAGCAAAGGACCCATTCTTATGATTTGTTTCCCACGGCCTCGTTTGTGGGAGAAATGCCATTGGGAAAAGGAGAGCAATTTCAGACCTCAAGGTGAAGGCTAGAGTTATTTAGTTTTACAAGTTTGTGTGTAAGCATTGGAAATTGTGGCTACAGAGCTCCAGGAGGCCGGAGAAAACATGGTCAACCGTAAACTACAGGAAATACTCTTTACTTGGAAGCCTTTTCCAAGCAGTAAGGAAATAGCCAAGTCTGTCAGACTTTGGTGCATGTCGTGCTGAAGACAGTCAATGCTGAGAGAGGGGTCAGAAATTATAAAGATGCATTGTACAGGTCAAATTGTTGAGTGGGGCATATGAGTATTTCTTCACTGTGCTATTTCCTATTGCAGTTTCTACTCCACGCTTTGTCCTGGAATTACTTTTTATTTTTCTCTTTTTTTTTTTTTTTGACTAGGAGTTCCCAGGGGTAGTCTGTGGTGATGCCCTGAGTAGAAACTGTTTAGAGCCCTCTGAGATATACTCATGGTTTATCTTCTCTGTGTGCTACTTCGCTTTTATATATGCTGGATTTTACCTACTGTTGTTCTGTGTAGTCCGATGGTTGCCAGGGCCCTCTGCAATTTCTCAGCATTTCTTTTAAAGGCAGACTATCCAGCCTGCATAATTTTAAAATATCCCAGCATTGCTTCTAATTTCTTCTGGATGCAGGTGCTTGCAACATCTCTAAATACCTCTGCTAGGTCAAGGTAAGAGAAGCTCAACTTCTGCGTCCTCGAGTTTAGTTTGTTCCTGTCTGGTCTCTTGTTCTCTGAGACATCATGCTGTTCTTTACAGTAGAAGCTTCTACTTCTTGTGTTTCTAAAACAAAGCTTAGCCACCTGACCTTAGATTCAGCATTATGCCAAAAAAATATGTCTAAATCCATTTTGTTTAAAGTGAAGCTGCTCCTACTGCAACTATATAAAAATTACTCCAATTTTTCTCAGCAGATGGACCCCTTATGTTCAGCACACCTGTGTACATTTATTATTATATTTATTTATAAAAGTATTTCCAATCAAGTATTTTCATTGACGTTGTCATTTTAGCAAGTTGCAGCATCAGAAATGTTCCGGTGTGGTTTTCTTCCCCCAGAAAAACAGCAATTTCTATAAAACAGGTTTTCAGTACCTTTTCTATCTCAATTATTTTAAGATATTTTTGCTCCTTTTTACTCCATGAAAGGAAAATGGATTAATCTAGGAATTTGCACAGAAATTTCTCTCAATTTACTGCAAAGCGTTGGAAGTACATTATAATCATCTTGCTATGCAACTTGTTAATGCATAAAGATGTGTGTGCTGACAAAAAAAAAAGTCTTGGCTTTTACATTAATGGAGATGGCCTACAATACAAGTGGGATTTTTCAAAACATTATTAAATCAGAAATTTTAAATCATTCCCTTTTTTTTTTTTTTTGACTTAGAGGATAACCAAGTTGATGTGAACCAATTTCTGGGAGTACATTTGTAGCACTATCTTTAGTTTCTATTTTGGTGGTCTGGCTTGGAGCCAGACTTTTTTTGTTAACTTGGAGTTTTTCTGACACAATGTAAAAATGAAATGGCTCTGTTTTATTATTCCTAACATTTTGCAAAATCTCCCATCAGAGTAGACTTTTCTAAATTAACCAAGGCTTGTGCAGTGATTTTTCTCCTTGTCACAAAACCACAGCTGAAAGGAGCAATTAAAAAGCTTGATTGTCACTTTAAACTTGGAATTTAATCTGTATTTAACACAAATAAGCTCTCATTTCAAGATTGTTTGATGCAGCCATTTCCCCTGTCAATGTTAATCGTATTTTTGGGTGTGCGCAGACTGTAGAATCTAGCGCTTAGGGATTTAGAAATGACGGGCTTTCACACAAGTGATTCCAGATGGTTGGATTTTTCCTTCAGATGCTGTCCTGGCTGTTCCCAAGACAAAACTTGTACCAACCATCCCACGATCACAACACGCTGCCTTTCAAGAGCCATTTGGTGTAGCTAGGCTGCGTCGTGCCTCTGTAACACTGCACTGAATTTCTCTCATCCAGACTTGCAAGTAGAATAATACTAAGCCTTCCCAATACCGATACAAAAAGAAACACCTGAAAAATCCCTGGAGGCACAAACAAGAAGCCAAGGAGAGAAAGCTGAACCCGTGGCATGTGTCTGACTATGGCACTGGCATGGCAAACTCCCTGGGGCTTCACTGGTGCTACGGGGAAAGGGAGATGCTGGGTGCTGATCTGGCGTTGGGTACCGCAGAGCTGTGGCAGCATCCTGCTGACGTAGGTCTGGCGAGCCCAAGTCCCTCCGCGGTGCTAAACTGCTCGCGATGAACAGTGGCCCCAGCGAGACAGGAACCAGAAGGAGGTGAACTGCTGCTCATCTGTCACTTTTGGACGAGGCAGATGTCCACCTCTGTAGTGTGAGCTACAGAGCCAGGACTTCACTCACAAGGCAGGCTAAGCAGAGGAGAGCACTGGATCCAAGTCACACCAGTCTGAACCGTGGCAATGATTAGACTGGCATGTGACTGAAGTTTAATGCTGTCAGCTGCTCTACAGGAGGCCAAAGCATTATGCCTGGCTACCTTTAGTTCTCTTCCCCCAAAATAGAAAGTTAAGTTTATATAAAGACATAAAACCCACATATGTAAATATAAAGCTAATCAAAGCATTGTGCCTGGCTACCTTTAGTCCTCTTTCCCCCAAAATAGAAAGTTAAGTTTATATAAAGACATAAAACCCACATATGTAAATATAAAGCTAATTTCATTTTCAAGTCTTAAATGAATGTCGATGGTCTAAGCATAAATAAATAAATAAATGGCCACATGTCTGATGTATTCAATTCTATTTATTTGCAATTCAGAAATATCTCTTGGAGCTGTCAGACTTTTCCCAGCTGTCAAGCAGAGAGGGCATCTTCTGTTGGGAAGCGGGCCGCCTCGGGTGCTGCGCTACCAGTAGCTGTGGATGGGCTGCATCCACTGACTGCAATGGCAGCCCCTGTCTGAAATTCGGATGGGGAGCAGCTGCTCTCTCACCAGTGCACCACAGAGCTTGTCACCTAAACTCAAGGCACCTCTGGTTGGACCAGCCTAGGTAAACGGAGGGAGAACAGAAAACCAGATCACAAACAGATGGTAAGACATAGTGTGTTTTGATTGCTCTCTTGGTGCACATCATTCTTGCATTTGAAAATTTCCCACCATCAGAAAAACATTTGTCTTGTTGTAAAACAGGATGCATCTTCACATGCACAGGATTGATATCCACTAAGCTTCAATAAAAACTTTTCTCTCCTGGGCAGTAAAAGTTCTCATTGTCCTCCTGAGGCAACGATAGTCTTTTCATTTATTGCTTTTAGATCTCCCAGCAGACTACAGAGCAAATAACTAATGACTACTTTGATCTTTACCCACTTTTAGTAGATAGTATGTTTTCAGAACACAGAAATTGGTACCCAGATTGTCCTTCTGGCTGGAGAAATGAGTTCTAACACATTGCAGAGCTTTAAGGGGGAGAATTTGTTCTGAGGACAACGATGTGTCCTGGGAAAAAGATGGGAAGAGATAAACAAAATAAATAAACATCTGGAATGGAAATGGTGAGTTCGTATCTGCCCGAAGTGGAAAGCAGAACTCAAGTGTATTTCTTCACATGCATGTGCAGTAGTTTGGTATCTTAAATCAAGAGAAAGAACACACGGAATCTGCCCGTTCTTCCCATTAACTGCCTGCATGCTCACATCCGACTAACGTTTGTATTTTCAGTGTAATCAGGAATCGTGTAACAAGTCCTGGCCAACCAATGGACAATATATTGAAATGCTTAATTTGATGTATTGTTAATTCTAACCTCTTTTCTTCCCATTATGTTTAGATACTGATTTTGCTTTCAAGTTGAAAAACGTACAAACACGCGAGCTCTGCTGTTTGATTTTAGCCATATAGACCCATCCTGCAGTTTACCACTAACTGATAAGATTTTAATATCATAAAAACTAGGCTGAGGAGTTCTGAGTTAGAGCATTAGGGATGGATCCATCCTCCTTTGCGTTGTTCGCAGGTCAGCTGAGGATTTCCCCGGTGTGGGAGGATGTACAGCTAAAGTGAGTCAGCAAAGCTGGTCCTATACGGCAATTGCCTGGCCTCCTGCCAGCGTCAGAGACGTGCCTGCTGAAAGCACAAGGTCACGGCTAATGCATTGCTGAAATATGCCTGTGGTTGGCATAAGGGTCCCTACTGCAAAGCAGTGGAATTCAGTGCAGCCCTGAGGATCAGCTTGGCAGCTGCCCACAGGTACGAAGGCGCTTTGTCATCCTCTTTGGGATGTGCTGAACGAACCCTTAGCCGAGCAATGCAAATAAGGCACGTTTCCAAGTCGTGTCAGTGAGTTATGGTACAGTGCTGGTCCGTAACGCTGTGTGAGCTCCTACTCTGCCCTGCAAAGAGATGGGGTTTTGTGTGCCCCAGGGAGCGGTGAACTTTTGCAGCTTGCGAAGTAGCTGTAACTGCTCTGGCTGAGCCTCACACTGATTTTTCAGCTCTTTAAGCCATCCAAGAGATTAAAAGAAAAAGCACTCTCAGTCTGTTTGAGCTGACTTTTTGTTCATCTGAAAAAATACGTATTTTTTTTTCCCACCACCAAAATATTTTTAGAGAAAGTTGGAGGGCGATAGTAAACCTAGCGCTATTTCTTACTGATACGGAAGAGACATAATTTGAGAAGACCCCTTTAAAGGACACCATTTTCTCTTTGTCAATACAGACCTACAATACAGACTTAATTATTAAATCTGAACTATTCCTCTTCTAAAATTTCTTCTGAGCTTTCCATTCTTTACACATAGTCCCTACGCTGTTTGTTTCTTTCCTCCTCTGTTGCCTATCCTTGCTTTAATTTTTGAAAATGCTTTTTACTGAGAATCCAATTAAAAACACCCCTCTGAACTTTTTTTTTCTCTTGCCTTATGGCTGAGCCCTTCACCGTGCACCCAGTTTCCCACGGCTGTCTCATGTTGTATGCCAGAGCGCCTCTACGCCCCATCTCCCCATCTCTGAACTCGGCCCTCAAACTAGGAGACTCTTTATCTGCTCCTGGCTTGTTTTCCTCCTCACCCACTGATGCTCCTAACTCAGCAGCTTGGGACCTGGTTAAAAACAGGGTATTGTTTTTGCAATAAATAAATAAATTGATCTTAAGGCTCTCCATGGCTCTAATCAGCAAAGAAAAGGTGGAAATGCTCTTGTCCTAATAGAAATCTCAAAGGTAAGACAGTACACTATGGGAGTAACGAGGATAGATGAAGCAAATGATATTCAATTTTGCAGCCAATTTTTTTGCTAATCAGTACTGCTATCAATCAATAATCTCCTTTTTCAGCGTGTCCCATATGCCTGTAATACTACCTAAACTGGCTTAATTTTCTATGATTCTATTCAGGTTCGACATTAGAAAGAACTTCTTCACTGTTGGAGTTGTCAGGCATTGGAATGGGCTCCCCAGGGAGGTGGTGGAGTCATCGTCCCTGGAGGTGTTCAAAAAACATTTAGATGTGGTACTTCAAGACATGGTTTAGTAGACATGGTGGCATCGGGTATACGGTTGGACTTGATGATCTTTGAGGTCTCTTCCAACCATAATGATTCTATGATTCTATAATTTTTCCCCTTCCACTCTCCGGCCCTCAAGTCGACGGCTCCCTGGCCCCTGTGCTCAAGAAATGAAACTAGAAACTCCCTGTCGAACCCGTTGCTTTTGCTCAATCCCTGAAACTTCTGTTGGGCAAGCTGTAATTCCCCTTCCTCTGAGAGCAGGTCTTTGTGTTTCACGTGCCTGGAAGACAATTAGCTGTGGCCTCTCTCCCCAAGAGGACCGCACTATATTGCTGTTGCTTTCCAGTCTGCTCCCAAACACTACTGGTCCCCACAAAAATGCACATTCAGCATAATAAAACCACTGCCTGAGACTGACTCGAGCAAACGCTGAACTCCAAGTAGCTCTGTGCAGAGAGAAAAAATATCTTAGAGTTAACTTGACTGACACAACTAGGCCTCCTGCCATCGTCGTTGCTACTGCACGCTCTCGCACGTAGGATTCCCAGTATGTACTGCGGCCTCATTACAGGAGCAGGTATAGGACAGAACAATAAAAACAACAACTCATCCCCTCTGCAATCTCACGTACAATCTAACGATGCAGAGCGCTGGGGCTGCAGAAGCAGAGCCTGCAGGAACCCGCATGAAATGCCACAAATGTCTGCCAACTGGTTTTTCTGACGCTAACAATCCCCCCAGCAACCTACAGCCTTTTTTTGTGACTTCAGCATGTCTCAGGCTGTGAGTCTGCAGCCAGAAGCATGTGTGAAAGCAGGTGAATGATCATCTGGAAAGATGAGGTAACGTGGTTGCACCTGCGATGTGAAACCTCCTGGGCTCCATCACCATCTTGATAAGGCCGGGCCCACTCGGCCTGGCAGGTGCAAACCTTTTGAAAGAGAACGTAAAGAAAAATATCTCAGGAATTAAACTGCAGGTCAGCAAAGGTCTGAGATGCAGCTTTGTGAGCAGCTCTTCCTTTTTTCCTTCAGTCACAAGCCCTGTCATGGGTCTGACTTTGGGAACGGGATCATTGTCAAGAGAACGTGGAGTGCGCTCAGATTTGCTACTGGGACAAGAAACCGGCAGCAGGCTGTGCTCACGGAGCATTGTAAATAAGCCAGGCGAAAACTAAAACCGGACCAAAACACTCCCATATTTTGAAGCCTTTGAAATCCCAAAGTACGTCTAATTTTTGTTGCTTAAGCAGCAACTACTGTTAGATGCCTTAGCTATCTGCCTTAGGCCGAGGTCATCTTCGAGGCGGGGTGATCTCACAACAGGTATCACATCACATCACACGTTCCTCCCTGTTCTCCCCAGGGCTAATACATGAACAAACCAATAACTACACTGAAGATTTCTTTCAAAAAAAATACCACGGATGCATCAATTTAAAAATTAGTGAAGACGTGGTGCTGTTAAATATAAAAGGCTTTTTCTTAAAAGCTTATGTACTGCTCCTCACTTGTGGGAAAGTCACTTTTACCACATTAATAAATGAGATTAAGTCAAAGCCATTCTCTTAAGAAATGAAGCACTCTTTTAAAACCAATTAAGTTACTCAGTCTGTTTCAACCTGGGAGGAGCAAAGCAAACGTGAGACTGACTTGATCCAAAGCCCCATGACTTCAGGGGGAGTTTTGCTGATTTTTGGATTAGGTTCTCCTGTAAAAAGTGACATAAGTCATGGTAATGGACCCAGAAGCTGTACTACTGGATCACCTGGCAGCACAAATCTGATGATATCAGATGTGAACACCTCTACATTACGCTGAATCAGAGCGCAAAGTATGTTATGTATGTTGGGTTTATGCCAGCTGCAGGAGGACAAACAAAACCTCAGCCAAAAGAAGGTGTTAGAATACTTTATATAATACCTTAAATATACCTTATGTAATAACAATTCAGACAGACAACGCATGTCTCTAGGACAAGACATACCTCCTACCTACATTTTTTGAACCAGTATGAACCAGCAGAGTGAGTTTGTCCAGCACTTTGCAATCCGTGCCTGTTAGATATGGTATGAGGCACCCTAAATCGTCTTGTCAAACTGCAGCCTAAGCATGTAATAAAACAAGCTATTTCATACACGGTTTCAATCTTAGAAGCACAGTCGTGCAGCTGAAGTCTCCTCTGAAAACACACGTGTTGTCAGGGGAGCCCCTCATGCCCTCAGAATTAAGTAATTAGCTGAGAAGTTGCACAAAAGGGGCTTTAATCCATGATTTCCACATTTCAGTTTGGCCATAAACCTGGCAATGTTTAGCTAATACCCCAGAAATCATTCCAGGCTGGAAGGATATTTTTCCACCCTCAGCTGGAAGTATTAAACAAGACGAAGTTGTCTGTGCGGTGGGATCCAAACACTGGTGCTATAACCTGTTTGCGCAATCTCTGCGGCTGGGTTTCTCACGAGGTTCATGTCCCAGGAGGTCCAGAGGCTCTCAGCAGCACCAGAGGCACATTTTGCACCTGAAAATATGAAAAGGGCACATCCTAGGAGAGTGTTTTCCTGTTGTTAAGTGCTGTTCATTCCCTTACTTGGCTCTTTAAAAGAAGCAGCCAAATATCAGGAAGAATGTTTGCATATGCCTCCATAAAAATCAAGGATGTCTTTGCAAATCATTTGCACCAGAAATCATCTGTTTGAAAAATGCTGTCCTACTTATAATAACATCATCTGCGAGGAGACAATCGGAGTTCCTGGGAGTATTACGACATGCTTAAATGACACCTGAAGCAACACAGAACCCTGTTGGGCTGAGGCTGAGTATTTTGGAAACTGTATTTTTGGCTGTATTCAGCCCTGTTAAGAGGACTAAGCAGTGTGTTACAGAAAGTTTTATTATCTTCCCAAACTCATTTGAGATCACCACTGAAGGAACTATATGGCAGTGATTTCACCACAGCAAGTCTCTCAAAAAATCAGATATTTAATTTTGCTTAAACAGAAAAGGCATTCTAAGGAAGAGACGAGATTTTTTTTTTTAATAGGATGGAAAACATAATCATCTGTCTCCAGAGAGGCTGCAAGCTGTTGGCAGTAAATATTTAACAAATAAAATGTAAGCTGATAATCAGTTCAGTGCTGTGCCTTTGCCCCGAAATCGTCTGTGTGAACCCACCTAACTTAGGGCAGACCATCACTTAACTCTTGGCACCCGAGCTATGGCGAGGTAATGCCAAGCTGGAGTGACGACATTTTCATACACATCACTGCATCCATGTTACAGTACACAGAGCTTTCCTGTAACGAGAAAAACTAACCACTGCACGACAAAAAAAAATACAGTGCTGCAGAGAAGTCCCAGAAAAGTCAGGTGAAAGCTGTGGCTATCCGTCAGGTCCTGTTTCCCCGCACAAGGAGGGGTCTCGGCAGCGGCCTCTTGCCAGGAAAGCCGGGTAGAGCCACGGTGCCCACAATCAGCGACAGCATCCCTGGCAGGGTGCTGAGACCACAGTACCCTCAGCTTGCCTCTTGGGAGATGAATGGGCTTCAGTACCTTCCAGGAAGTAAATTATAACAATTCGGAGCTTCTTTTAAATTGTAAATAGTCTGTATATTCTATTTTTTTCTTGCCCACACTTAGATTTCACTGCAATGTATCGTTAAAATGTGGGAGATGACCATAAAACAATCCAATGAAGCATTTTCCTTACCTCAGACTGTGTTTAGCACTGTTATGTTACTGTGGAGTAAGGACTGCATTTGTTTATTCACTGAAATATAGTCAGAGTCTAATAGTATTTGTGCTCATTTCTCAGCCTTTAAATAACCATGTATTTTCCCATCTGTTAGTTTTTCTGGAACTTGATCAGTAAAATGTCTTTCAGTCTTCATTTTTAAGTTCATGCTCTATAGACCATATGTTTCTTATATATTATGCTCTGTCTATATGATGGTCTGTAGGTATAAGTCAGTTTTCTTGTATCTCCTTTTCAAAAGGTACTTTAAAATATTGTCAGGAACTTTTTTCCAGCCTTTGGTATTCTCAGGTATGTACGAGATATATGCCACTTTCAAGTAGCCAAGGCTATTCTGCTGAACAGCTTCAGTATACATGATCCAAAGAAGTTTGGACATTGCATGAGTAGTCTGATATAAACAATTGCCTTCAATAAATAAATTAAGTAGAAATATAAAAACAACAGTGTCATGTAAAGTGATTTAGTTTACACAGGAATGTAAGTGCAAAATGTCATCCTTTGGATGCCAAATACTGCATTAATATGGGATGGGAATGAGCCACTTACTCCAACTAGCATCTCTACAATCCCAACATCCTGTCTTTCCAATGTCAGCACTGGATAGAGCAATCTTCTAGGCTGTTGGAAATGATCCACTTCATACATTGTTCAGCCTTTCTCAGCTCTTCTCCTATGTTACTCACAATCTGAGAAGACTCCAAGACTCATCTCAGACCCCGCTGCCCACCAAGAAGATCCCAGCCAACACCACCTCTCCTGGATTTGTCACAAACTCCCTTCATGAGTCTGAATGTCAGTTTATACTGGCCCATTCATTTGCTGCAACTACAAGGGGCTCTAGATCAATACAAACAGAATATGTGTAGCTCACTTTTCTCTCTCAAGATCTAATCATTATTAAAAAGACAAGTAATAACAATAGGCTTTACAGGAAAATCATTCAGTGCTTTCTCTTCCTTCTTATTAAGCAAAAATCCTTTTTTCCTCTCTGTATTTCGTTTTGTCCTGTAGCCAACTTTTTTATTCTTCCCCATGGCTCAAGGAGGATGCCCTGCTGCCTTTAGTCTAACTAGTCCATTAAATGGACCCGTATCAAAGCGTTCCTGTAAATCTAGACTAACCAGGGCATATGCATTTCCCATTTTGCAGCTTGACCCTAAATTTCTCCAAATAATGCACAGATATAATAACAAGAAGGACAGCTAAGAAGCTTTCTCTAGCTAAAAGATGAATTTGTCTTAAATTTAAAGATTTAGTTAGGCACAGTTTAAACCAGAGACTGAAGTAGATACTAATATTTCAGCATGTGTTAATGCTCTTTTCTGAATAGGAGCTGAGTTTAGCCTGTGCTTAATTTCCAACAAAACAGGGAATTTCAAACAAGGGCTAATTATATGTTTTGCTGAATTTTCAGCCTCCAGCAAAACAACCAAAGAATATAGGCGAGCCCACCATCTGAGAAGCTTTCCTGCTTTCTCTTTTCAGGGTGCGTTACCTCTGTTTAGTTGTATTTGCAAATGGTAAACAAATGGCACTGTGCATTCTTTAAATGAACCATTCTTCCCTGGGAAAGGCTGGTTAGTCCAGAGCACACTGACTAATACCAGAAGGCAGAAGAGACAAGAAAGAACAAAGAGGCATTCACTTAGCACAAAATAAATATGTTGAGAAAGGAATTACTCAAGGCTTGAAAGAATATGAAAATACATTTTTAATTCTCTGTGTACCAGTGATAGCAGCCTGAGTAATAGACAAGAGGCAGTAATTGCTATAATTTAGCATAAACAATCCCCCAGATTTTACTAATAAAACATAGTGGGAACATTTATATTATTAGATTTTTTAATAATAAAGATTATCTCTAAAACTGAGCAAAAGAAAGCCAAAAAATCCCATTAACTGAGAAAATAATTCTAGATGTACTGAAATTATTTTAAATATTAGGTATTAGATAGGTTTGAATAGGGAAAAAAAAAATCACAGAACTATCAGAGGAAGAGAGTTGTTACTCCCAGTTCATTGAAGAGGACTCACTTAAGGTGGGGTAGACGAGGGCTATGGTAGTTTCTGTACCTTAGACATCTGAATCCACCTCTCCCCGTATCGGAGGGACTGCTGTGGTCACCAGCTGCTAGACTAGACTAGACTGACAGTTTTTCCTCTTGGCACTTCTCATTCTCTGTGAATAATTAAAGATTGACTGGAGCAGAGGTAGATCCAGGTCCTACCTCCTGGGGGAAGGACCCAGCCACCAGCCTGCACAGTTATTCCTCAGCATTTAGTCTTTTTTCCACAGTGGTGTTTGTACACAGTGAAACAATATTAAGAGAAACTTGAAGGAAACTCATTGTGGACTATTTTATGAATTGAATGTTGGGTGGTATGCTAAGAAATGCGAGAAAGTCTCTGGCAATGAAAGAGCAGGGAAAACAAAAGCTTTATTTTCCCACTCCCATTTTCAGACTGGTTTGCATAGCCTTCCATATAAGTTAATTAGGATGGACTGAGTGGGCAGAAGGGATGGGGAACATGTGCACCGTAGTTCTGAACTGGTTTCCAAGTCGCTCGGAGCCTGGAAGCAAAGGAAAGACTGAGAGGGTGGGCTTTCACGCTGCAAATGTATAATTCACAGAGATCGATCCGACTCCACAAATTCGTTCCCACACCACCTGCTGCTCCCCACTCTTAGTCCTCAACTCATAAACCCATCTCTGACCTCTACCTCATGCCAAGTATCCTTCATTTCATAATAATACCAGGGCTATTGTCTGTCCACAATAATTTGTCTCAGCTTGGGAAGAGAGGAAGAATACATGGGAAGACACATAGCTGCTCCCAGAACTCCACTCCTTCCTACACTTATTTTTCCAAAAGCCATTAGTCAGATCCTCACTCTGAGAGTAGCAAAGGCCATTCACGGTTATTTCCCATGAAGCCAGGACCAGCACTCCAAAGTAATGGACTCCTTTGCAAATACACGTTATGTGGGGACCAGCGTGGAGGGCTTCATCGTTTCAGAGAGAATTTTCTTTCTGAGCATTCATAAAAATGACATTCTGTTGTAAAGTAACTACATGCCAAATTTCAAGCTAAAGTTATTTTGGGGTTATCCAAGCAAGCAAGAAAAGTAAATACACATCCCAAAAATGTTTTAACTACAGAAATTTATGTTCAGGGTCTAAATAACTCAAGAGATGCCTAAAAGACTTTTGTGAATGATAAAAAAAAAATCACTTAAAAGCACATGGGTCAAATAAAGCATGAAAAAGATCAAACTACTGGACAAATTATAAACATGTGAAAATGTGAATTTAAAACTTTAAAATTACCCTTACCTCCACCATAATTTCTTTAACGAAAAGAGTAAAAGTAGAATAAGTTAAGAAACAATTTCCTCAATATGGATTTTGCCATGAAATAATTCAGAAGTGCTCTTGTCATGTCAGATGAAAAGCTGTCAAGAATGGAAATATATCTTCGTTATCATAGGCACTGTTATTTGTGTCTTCCAAAGGTTACCTTGGTAACTTTTTTACACTGATTTTGCCATGTCAGTTCATTTAGGATTAATTCAGAAGTACTCTTGTCATGTCAGATGAAAAGCTGTCAAGAATGGAAATATATCTTCGTTATCATAGGCACTGTTATTTGTGTCTTCCAAAGGTTACCTTGGTAACTTTTTTACACTGATGTTCCACAAATTGCATAGTCCAGATCCTGTTGTACCAGAGACAGCTAACCCTTTCAAGAATGCTAAATCATATTTCAATGACACACTGCCTTGGCTTCAGAAACTTTGCTTTGTCTGACTCGTTCAATGTACAGGTACAGAAGGAAAGGGAGGAACAGAAGGTGTTGCCAGGGTGACCTTACAGAATAAAAGACCACATTTTTATCTCAGGTATTTCTTTTTTAAAGGCTCTCCCCTTCTTTATACTTTGGAATAAGACGGCCATGAAAAATAGAGCTTAGTGAAAGAATGGGCATATGAAAAGACAGACTTTACTGTATCAGCATATCAACTGAATGTATGCCGTATGTTTGGCAGTGTGACGACATGCCTCTGCAAAAGGTAATTTCATAGTTCAAGAGGAGAAGGTGCAATTCGCTTGCCTGTACTTCACATCAACTTTTCTGACTCTTTGAACAAGTGCACAGGGTCAGATTTTTGTATCAGCCACTATTCACTTTCATGAATTGCCAATTTATAATCTTACAGCTACATGAGGAAAAATCTTAACCCTTTGCACGTGCTTACCCTTCCCGAGTCACACAAAACCCCCTACATCCAAAGAACATTAATGGGAACCTTGCGCTCCAGCCAAGGGAGTCGGAGGTGTGGGGAGATGAAGGCTGCAAGGGGAGACCAGAAGCTGTGGCACGGGCAGGGTAGAAGTTGCTTATGTGGAATTTCTTTTGTCGGCAGTCTTTCCTGAGCACTGCTAGAAAGCCTCAGGGAGGTGCTCTCAAGATTCTTATTTGGAAAGCAGATCAGGAATAAAAAAAGAGGCTTAGGTGAAAAAGCAGATGCAAATTTTCTCACTGATTTTCCATGCCAGGGAGGAATATCAGCCCATTTCTTTGTAAAAAAAAAAAGTCATTTCGTCTCTCCCCACCCCACAGAAATGGGAGGTGGGTGGGAAAATGGCCTGAGGAAAAGCAAATGGTTGTGGAAGACAAAAAGTGCCACAATGAAAGAGGGCAAAGAATCAAAAATGTTAAAATAGGAAACGGGGCAGGGGGGTGGGTGGAGAAGAGGATTGTTGGGGTTGCAGAGCTCATAGTGAGGAGGAAAAATAGAGCCATGCATGTATCCCGAGGACCCCTCCAAAAGTCAAGGATTTCACCTCAGTCCCTGCAGCTGCCTGAACTCGAGGACTTTTCTGCAGACCACATCAAGGGACTGCCTCCCCGCAAGCATCAATACCCAGAGAGTGGCTTTACAAAGAAGCAGAACCCAAAAAACCACTCTGTGGGCACTGCAGAATGGAAAAGGCTGACTTCTAAGGCTGTGCTCCTCACACCCTGGGCAACCCCTTCTGACAGCCGAGGGATGCGCGCTGATGCACAGCCCAGCAGTGCTCCACCTACCCCAAAACCAGCTGCTTCTGCCCTCAGTTTGGGAGCGTGGGGTCCCCTCTGCTCTGCCTGGCAAAGGCTGCTTCGGCTCAGCCCCAAAACGCTCACTCACCCAGCTCTCCCGCAGTGACCCCAGCTGTTCCCTCCCCACTGGAATTGCAGATGGCCTCTTACACCCTGCCTCGCTCAGCACTTCTCTGGACACCAAGGCAGCCATAGGGTCTGTATTTTCTTTTTCCTTTCCAAGCTCCTGACTTCAGGGCAGCAGCTTACTGCATTATTTATGATGCCACAGTGCAAAGGCCAGGAATAAGGGGGCTTGCATTCCAAGAGAGACATTTCTTTTCCAAAAAAAGTGTGCACAATCCTAATGCCCGGAGTGTGTTTTCTACTACAGACAATTCATTTCCATGATATGTGGTATGTATAAATACCTTATTTCTACTTCTTCCCCTACAATCTTTTGCCCTCCATAGCAACATAAAATAACGACAGACCCTGTAGGAAAACAGCAAAATTTTGTGTATTTTCCTTACGCTTACACTATGTGGATGGGGTTGAGCATTTGTAAAGCCTCAATGAACACCCATTGAATTACTTGTGATTATGAATATTTCATCCTTTTTTTTTTTTTTCCCCTCAAGTACGTCTGCAGCTTCATTGACCCCACCTTGCTACCATGGTCAAGCTTCTCTCAGAATAAGTGTGCTCAGAGTCTCCTGAGTCTTGGGCCACCAAAGGGAAAATCTGAAGATGAAACTGCAAATACAACTGAAGGCCTAAGGATTGTACAGCCTGCTGCCTGGACGCCTGCAGGCTTCATGCCTTGATGCCAGCACCGTTTCACACTCCATGATTGCTTCATGGTCCATTTAAACCAGAAGGGTGTGAAAGTTTTAGCTTTAGTTCCCTGCTGGCTTGAAGCATTATTATCATTTTACAAGACAGAAACCAAAGCAAAAATATTGAAGTCAAATGTAATTGGGATGTCCACCTGGAGTGACTTAAGTCTCGATTTTTTTTTTTTAAAGAGTATTTGTTACTATATATTGTTTGTATTTCAGCCCAAGCTGAATTTTGCTACAGCTATAAGGTCTCAACCCATCTTCAGATCAGCCTCCTTGCTGCGCACACAGCTGTGCCAGGACAGCTGGTGGCGGTGGGGGAGAAAACAGCCAACAAGCAGAAACTTCTTAAGTAACTTCAGGGAAACCTGGCCTGAGACCTTCTAAAATGAAATACATCTCTACTGATCACGTGCAGTATAATGGTTTTTGCTCAAAGGACTCTAAAGCTATGTCTACAGCTCCAGAAAAAAACAGGGCCTGGAAATGAGTTTAAGCACTGGACTGCTAATTGCCCAGTATGCTGAACTGCAAGCATGTGTCCTGGAAGAGCTTTGGCTCACATCAACCAGTCGTGTCCCAGACAGTGTCCAGACCAGGAGACGGGGTCTGTGCCACCCATTCCAGCCAGCAGCATGCACCACACAAACACCACATCAGCCTCCATCCTTTCCCCTTCCTGTGCCTGGCATCATCTTTTTTCCTACCAGTCCCAGACTCCCCAAGGCACAGCATACAGGTTCTCAGCTTCATACGATGAAAACATCGTTCCAATAAGCTTTTTTTTTTTTTTCCCCTAGAAACTTAAAAGAAAGAGCCAACAAAAAAAGCACAAACATACTGATAGCTGTGTCTTAGGTCCATGGAAGGGAAGCGATGGCTTTGTAAGGTGGATGTGATCAGGTCTTGGCCCTTGGCTGGAGAGCAGTCCTTCACTTGTTTTAGGTGGTGTTCTAAACATAGCCCGCTTGCAAGAATCTGGTTTTACCTTCAGAGGGATAGCAGAAAGCACACTTGCGACACTAAGGCCACCATCCGCTGAAATCCTTGAGGGCCTTAGAACCAGCAAAGATACATATTTTTTTTTTAATCCTTGAGCAGAACAAATGTTAGCTTTGACCATGGAAGTGGCAATTGCTTTGGCTGAAACTTCTCAGTTTGAAAGAGATACTCGAACAAGAACATGAGGAGGAATGTCCTTCATAGGTCACAATAATCTCCCCATCTGTAGCATATGGAAGCAATGCCCTTTTTTATCCCAGAGATGTCTGTAGCTTTACAGTAAATTAGAGTAGGGTTTTTTGTTTTGGTTTGGTTTTAATATCTCAGAATTTAATTATATTGAAGCAGGAAGTACGCTTCATTTAAGTGATGTCTGGATTTCCCTCTAGAGCCGCTGCATGGGAAGAATCCTTGCTTCTCTTTCTCTGTTTAGGCTGAAGCCAATGTAAACAGCTGAAATGAGCACAAACTCCAGGGATTAACTTTAGGAGATTTGAAAGGAACAGGGTTTGCCTGAATAAAATGAAGCAATTAGTTTATATAGTTTAGAGATACTGGAGGAGTGTGTTCCTCTATTAACCATTTACCATTTGAGCTTTTTGAGGATTACCTCAAAGAATCAAGGATAGTATTACATTGGTGTTCAAGTTAATTTTTATTAACTTCAGGGAGAGGACAACTGGGCTATTACTTCATTGAATATACAGACATTGTATTCTCTGTGCATCACAATCCAGCAAGATTTTTATGCAGTAAAATATTCTCAGAGGGTTATTGTCTATTTCTTGTGAGCTGTGCTTTGATTCTAACTGCCTCCTCTGCTCGCTGTAGACATCCTCTGCTTCCTCCAAGCGTCCTGTAATATTTATGGGAAAATTTCCATGATGGTAATACTCAAACTAGTGGTTATAATTGCGAAAAACTGAGTGGGCAAAAAGAAAGAATGTCACTCTGCCAAAAATAATGTATTCTCTTCTCCCGATCAACTTCAAACCAAATAATTTTGTTTTCTAACAAACAAAGCATACAACAAAACCTGTGAAGGTGATGGCTGTTAAATAAAGGTTTAGGAAGAAAGTTACACAATCTCAAGCGATTCTAATCTGAGTAATGTGATGAGAGCCTCATGAAGGCAAAATACCCTCAGAATGCTTAAAATTGTATGCTTGCAGTTTCCAGCCTGAAAGAATGAAAGAAGAATTTTAAACAAAAATTCATTGCAGGGATAAAAAAACATTGATTGCTTAAGTATAACTGAGCTGAAGTTTCACCAGCATTTATAATGAGCATAGTAGCACTGTGGATGCTGGAGTTCATACAAACACCACTTGCCCCTACTGCCCGCAGCTGATGTGCCTTCGCATTCGGTGTGCGTGGGGTAAGTACTGGACCAACTGAGATGACCCAGGTAACTACATATCTGCCATTCAAACACCGATCCTAGGCAAAGTAATGAAAATCAGGGAAGATTCAAACAATAACAACGAACATAGCTATGCATATTACATCTTGTCAAACTAACTGGGTACGTCTTTAGGATATTACAAGGTCAACAATTAAAAATATCTATATATAACAGATTTCCACTAAATGTTTTGCCTCTTTTTCATCCAAGCAGTTAGCCAGTATTTAGGATAATGCAGTTTGTTCACTTTAGGAGAAGCTGTTGATACAACTGGTCTTTCTTGGAGGCAAAGCTGTTTATTTATTAAACACAACATCTCAAACACGGCAGAAGATTGCGTCTTTGATCACTGCTTTAGGCATCCTTTCAGCCAGGACTTTATTGGAGAGGCTCCCTCTAGACTTCTTCATTTGAGATATAATCATATTCATAGGACTCACTCAGGACTTACGTAGTACTCTTTTCCCCAGACAAAAAGAAAACATTTATGAAATAGATGGTGAACCCCTGAGTCAATATGGGTCTTGCAAATATGTGTGTGTTGGCTGGTGACCAGCTAGCGTTTAAGAAGCACCTTTATAATTTTCTTAGAGATATAGCTACATTCTACGGTTTGATGTGATTTAGACCAACCTATAATTAGTGGATAATTTACTATTAACTATAAGCAATGCGTGTGCATGTCTCTCTACTGTTACTTCTGGAAATTCGCTTTTGCTGCTTGTGCTCTAGATGTACACCACCTTCCCTACATCCTTAACAGTCGACTTGAACAGTAGTACCTTGGAAACTCTTTAGTGGCAACCTGAACAGACTTGATTGACTATTTTAATCTTTTCATATTGACTGACTGAAAATCACTCTGTGTGGTTTCCCCACCACAAATGTATCTATATATTTAAGATGTATTTTAAGGTGCTGTCACACTTTTTTGCCAGCAGGTGTGGAAAACAAGAACTTATTGGCATAACTAGATGCCTAGTAAGAGCAGACATGCAGGCAAAACTAAAGTTACATACATTGTGGTAGCGAAAGCGCTGCACAGAGCGGTTTGTAGGCAGGCATTGGCCCGTTTGCCTGGCAGCAACCCAAAGGACCACAGGTAACTTCCCAGACACACACCGGAGCTCCCGCTGGCCGCTGCTGCTCTCCGCCCCCACCGAGGGC
>NW_009610746.1:0-100125 GCF_000690535.1 Cariama cristata
AGTGTTTTGTTTTCTTTGTGGACTTTTTAGCTAGAATCTGCACACTCTTTGAGGTTACACACAAAAATCCTGATTCAGCATGGAAAGGTCTGAGCTCTCTACAGCATCATGCTGGCTTGAAAGCCTATGTATCGCTGTCTGAGATAGCGTTATCATGTTTTTGCATCTGCAATGCCTAATCTGTCTTGATCGTAATTAATATTTATAGAGTGTAGAACATGGTTAATTCACGGTAATGACATAAAACTTATTACTGAGCAGTTTGCCAATAGGAAGGCACAATAAACCAAGTGCAACAGGAATGAGGTGTTTAATTGCCTTGACACTAGGGATTTCGTTTCAGTGCCCGAATATTTGCCATTTCTTCATCTGTTACTAAAGAATCTGTAGCCTATTTTCTAAAAATCAGAAACTGTTAGTAATGTGAAGCTTCACAAATGCAAACAGCTGTAAATCTTTGCTGTCTATTAATGATTAAAACTGGGCGATTCATGAGGTTCTACTATAGTTAAAACCAGACATGGATGGCAATTTTTCATTCTTTTATGAAAGATGATCTTGGCTATTCTGGTGCCTGATCAGCACTTCAGCATAGTTTATTCCTTCATCTGGCCGCCCTTGGCTGGAAGCCCTTGCTTGCAGGACTATGAAATGGGGCACAGCTGAGACACCGACCGCTAATCCTGCCCAGCTGAGGAAGGTCTGACCCTGGAGCTGGGGGACATTGGGGGACAAGGTTCAGACACCAAGTGGCCTGGCATCAATTGCCAAATACTGGATTGGTTTAGGCAGCTCTCAATCAAAGCAGTTTCATGCCAGGATCCTAATTTCACAGGCAAGGAGTTTCAGTTTAATTTATTAATAGTACTAACAAACACGATCCAGAAGTATGCTTCGTTTTGCAGATTTAAGCCTGATCCAGCCTCTAGTTACAATCCTCTCCTAGAAAAGGCCAGACTGGACTTTTCAGCTTCAGATAAAGTGTAATGTAAGTGCGCACGTTTGCTGTGCACCAGTAACTACCCCATGCTGGAGAAGCCTTTGGCTCCACAGCATTTGTAAATCTAGAAGTGAAGCTGTCTGCTGCAGCAGCATGAACAATCAGATGCTGTGGCCCCTGCTGGGTCTTCTGTCAGTCTGCTTGAATGGAAATGAAAAGATGTTACAGGAATATGACATGGCTTTGGATGCCCAGATATTTGAGGCGAAAACCAGACATTTGTGCCTAATCTGCCAATCTAAGTTATAAAATGTAAACCACTTCTTCCTTCTTGCCATGAAACATCCATCGTGTTCTTCTGTGCTGGTTTCGGGCTGCCAGTGGTCTCTTCACCTCTGAATTAGTACCTCCACCAAAACACACCGTGCAGCTCTCCCAAGCCATCAGCTGCATTGTTGCGTCCGCAGCCTGACGCAATCCGTGCAGATGTCCGGTGCCTGGGGCACAGCAGCCACTGGCCGAGCGCAGGGCAGCGCCGGTGGAGCGCAGCCTCCCAGCCTCGCTTGCCAAACAGAAACTTCATAAAACACTTCTCCACCAGCTGCGCAGAGTTCCAGTAGCGGCAGCTCACATTAATTATAGACCACTTATAAAATATACATTTGCCTTCAGGAAGACACAGGCCAAATGTAATATGTATATATGAATATACAGATATATAAAAATGCATATATATGTCTGTGTTTGTACACACACGTGTGTATATATATATATATGTAAAACCACAACTGCAGAATAATTCTGGTAGGAAGGACTTCGGAGAGGTCATCTGAGCTAATGCCCTGCTTGAAGCCAGGCCAGCTTAGACTAAAACACAGGCCATATACACTCTTCCATCTAAGGCCATATAGGCTGGGTGTGCATGTCCCACCACTGGCACCCTGGCCCTCACCGGGACTGGGCTGGGGCTGACACCCTCGCACCACTCGCCAGCACCAGGCGATGCTGTGTAAAGGTGGAAGCACCTTTCCAAGCGCCTCTGACTGACCTCATTGCCTCAAAACCACCTGCGCAGCCACTGCAGCCCTTCACAGGGCCCTGGGTTGTTTTGGGGCTGCCCCAAATCTACCAGTCCATCCTTTTTATCTTTGACAGCCACAGCAGCCGGGAGAAGGTGGCACCTCCACCTCGCTGTGCCATCGCGCCCAGAGGGGGACGGGGCTGAAGGAGGGCAGCCCGTAGGCTGAACTTGCATGGCTGATGGCTGCAGAAGAAACGTCAAACAGGTTTTCCTTTTTTGTTGTTGTTGGTTTGGTTTGGGTTTGGGGTTTTTTGCAGGGAGGGGTTGCTGGGGCTTTTTTTGTGGTTTGGGCTTGTTTGGTTTTTTTTAACTTCACAGCCTGGACACTGGGTCAGTTTTTCGGGTCCAAGCAGCCCCTTGGGTTTACACACCTCTCCCACCCACTGTAAGAGACAGTTTAGAGCCTCTCAGACAGCTCTGAAAAGGTCAATCATAATTAGCAAAGGTGGTATAGATAGGTTGTGTTCAGTCCCTGAGTGTCTGGATATTGTGAAGACTTGAGCCCCTGCAGCCCCATGCTACCTGAGCCACTTCTAGGCTCTATTTGTATTTCTGCTGCTTGTAAGTGATCCTAGAGCCAGTAGCACAGCTGTGATGGAGCAACCTCTTCCCAAGGCAATTTAGTATTGCACAATGTATAGCCTTCAACTAGGAGCAGTATTTCACTTGTATAAATGACTTAAAATAATTTACTCCTCTTAGTCTGCTTCTGTAATTGTGGGTTTTTCTTCCTAACTAGGCCTTGCATAATAATAAAAGAGATTTGACTAGAAACATAAAGTACATTTTAATGCGATCTCGTTTAAGAAAGTCTATCACTAGATACATATGGCAAGGAAATGAACGTATTCTTATAACAGATTAATAGCCAAGATCAAATATTTCACTTTCTAATAGAGCCCGCCTATATGTGCTTTTAAGTCCTTGCTAAATTTAAATTTAAAAGGGCTTTTTTTTTTTTTTTTGTGTGTTGAAAGCAAGCCACTGCCTGCCCCCTCATCCCCGATTTTCCATTACTGCTCACTGACGGTTTGCATTCATTACCAGATGACGATTCTGGCCCTGGCCTTCAGCGGAAGAAATGACTTTTTGCCTCCAGGAAAAAAAAAAGTGATGTGAGTTAATTTCCAGCGGCCTGGCCACAGCAGGACCTGCCGAGCTGGGGGCTCAGGGACAGGCAGGTATGCTCCCCGGGGAGCGACAGTGCTGGGGACCACCCTGGCCCTGTGCTGTGCCCCTCACAGAGCAGGGATGCAGCCGTGCCTTGCCCATCCATTGGCAACAAGCTGGGCACATCGCTGGTGCTGCTGTTGTGCATACGTGAAGAAGTTTGCTACTGCCTGGCACAACCTCCACGTTTCCTACCGGATACCTTACAAAACTCTTGCTCTGTAATGCTTTTCCTTAGGCCAGCTTTGCAAAAAGTAATATATAAAACCAAGGATGAGGGCCCTGCTCCCTGGGCAGGCGCTGGTTTTGCAGGAGAGCAGCAGAGCCCCGGCACTGCGGTGCTCCTAGCCGGCGTGCTTGGTTTGTGCCTATGCCAGCCAGCCCATGTCGTGCAGAGGGCAGCATCCCTACCCACAACTGGTGAAGGGCTTTGCGAACCCTGTCTCCAGGCTGTGTTATCCAGCGCAGCCTGCCATCAAAATGTTTAAGCAATTTATATACTGAACCAAGGTGACGAGCTGGGGAAAGTGTAACTGAGACCTGCAGTACGGGGAGCAGTACTGCAGAGACCTTACACCTTCCAGACGATTAATGCAATGTTTGAATGTGTTTAAAAGCATGCACTTTCTTTCCAAAATTCCCTGTTTGGAAGCTTTTCTCTCTGATTTAGTCCTTTTCTCCACAGAGCCGACAAGTCCTTAACTTGAGGTCCGCTGACCCACCGCCTCCCGTCCCCCCCGGTCTCTCTTTCAGGGTGCCAGCGCTCGGCTACTTGCTGAACCTGAGTTGCACCACAGTCCCTTTCTTTTACATGGGTAGGTAAGTGCTGAATTTGTTCATTCATTTTATTAAATAACGTAAGTTAAACCGGTATCCATATAAAAATGCATTAAGAATTAGCACAAACTGTATATTTTTTATTTAGCATGCCTTAGCATGTGTGTGAATCAGTACCAAAATGAATGTAATTCTGTGCAGTCATTCAGTAAAATGACACTGATTTGTACCAGCTGGCTCTGGATCCAGCCTCAAAAGCAAAAATTCTCTTCTCCCCCCACCCCATTCAACTGGCCTTGAAGATACTATAAAACAAACCAAGAAATATCAACGGGAGACTAACACAGCAGCGACGCTTCGGGTTTATTTTTAGCCCAGCTCTCTGCCTGGTGCAGCTCAGCCCGTGCCCAATGTGCGTCACACAGAACTGAAGGAATTTGAAAGTGGCATTGCTATAATTGAACACAGAATCCCCCCCAAAACCCCCTTTCTCATCCTTATTAAAGGCAGACTGAGAGGCTGCCTGTGCCAGGAAAGGGGCAGCGGGACACGCTCTCTTCAACCCACAGAGGAGATTTTGGGGGGCTGGGAGGACCCTTAAACCACCTGTGTTTGAAGTGCTGCCAGCCTCGCCCTGCTCCCTGGGCACAGAAAATGAGAAGCAATGGTTGGATTAACACACTTAACAACGTATTTACCCTTAAAACAGGGGCAGCTGCAGAGCTGAGCCAGGAACTGGTCCCACTGCCAGGTGCTTTGCAGCCCACCGGCCCTTCCCAAATCACCTCTGCGCTCTCAGGACACTTGGCTGCTCAGAGTCTCCAGGCTGATTAGTTATAAAAAAATAGGGCAAGTTGAGAAATAGCGAGGCAGTGATTTGATTCTGCTGCCAGGCTTTAATTTTGGTACGTGAGCATCCCCATGCACATACGTGAAATGCATTTTAGAAACTTGGTGTTAATGATTTTCATTTTTGGGCTCCAGAGCAAGGCTGGCACTGCCGGTGGGAACCGGCGGCATTTCCTTCCTGGGCTCCAAGCGCCTTGAGTCCTGGTGCCCAGAGAGCCCAGGCAATGCCACGTGTGGGGCAATGACCACACTTGAATGTCTGAATTAGTCATGGTAAATAAATAGCTTTAAAAACAAGAGCTGACTAAGAACTACCGTTCACATTACAGCAATATTTTTAAGTGTTAAGAATTTCCTTTTCTCTGCTCCAAGCTGGATAAAAAGTGTCATTAACCCCTAAATACTTTTGCTTTCACACAAGCAGGTTGGTTTTCTTTCTGTATTTGCCTAGCTTTTTGGCTTGACTGCTGACCACCCTCAACTTCCTTTTCTCACTCTAATTCCTTTAGGATTTTTGATGGATTGAGCTGAATCAATAACAAAAAATACTATTTATTTAAAATATGTTGAAATAACCCCTAAATTGTGGTGAAAAGAAAAGCTGGGCCTGGCCTTTTTCCATGCCCGAATTACATTGCAGTATAGTTTGTGTCTTCTGACAAGTTCATCCATGTTTTCTAGCACAGCTCTACAGAAACCTGAGCATTATCTAGTAGCTCCCACAGAAAACCACCAGTTATTGCAAAATCCCCATCAGGCAGCCCCTGTGCTCTGCAGAAAGCCCGGCAGGGTGACAGCAGCATGGCCGTTCTGCACAGCCTGGAGCACGTGGGATCCCACCTTGGTCTCCCTGGGTCTGGATGGGGATGAACGAGCAGTTTGGATCAGCCTGGCAGTCACCGCCAAGGGAAAGATGGGGAGATTTATTCCGCCTGCAAGGGGAGGTGGGGACCATGGCCCCTGGGAAGTGGAGTGGAAGATTTGGAGCACGTTGTCTCAGCTCACCCCTGCAACTTGTTGCTAAGAGAGCCCATAACGTGATGGCCATTGCAACACACCAAAAGCCACGTGTGGGTATCCAGCACCAGGGCTGTGTGTGGAGATGCAGATGCTGCACGTGCTAAACACGGCTGCGGCCTGTGCTGGGTTGATAAGGGGATTTCTGCTGCTACCCAAAAGCAGCTCTGTCTCCCAAGGGGAGGAAAGTCTGCGTTGACTCAGTTCTTCTTTTGGTTCCGTTTCCAAACCAATTTAATATTCATTTGCAAGTGATTCATTCCCCACTTTGCAAGTGGTTATCCTCCCACAATTAGCAGCAGGACTAACTCAGGTGAGTGTTACAGTTTTCCTGACGTGCTAGAAGAATCACAATGCCATGGAGGAGATCCCGTCCATGCAAGGGGCATCAGCACAGGGCCAACGGAGGGCTCCAGATCAAGCCTTGAAAGTCTTTTCTAGAGTCTTTAAAAATAAGGAGGGGTGGGGAAAATATAATACACAGTTGCTTAAAGGCAAATAAAACCAGCTCAAGTGCATGCTAAAAGTAGAGCATAGTCTGTAAGTCTGGGGGGATTTTTGTTTTGTTTTGTTTTTCTCTAATTCCTAATTTTTTTTCTCTGAGGGCTCAGTGGGAGAAGGTGATGTAGGGTGGATGGGTTCAGCCTTTGGTGGGTGAGGGTTTAGACCCCGCTCATGCAGGTGCTGTTAGCTGAACAACTTTGAGTGGCATGAAATTCTCCATGTGACATTTCCGATCATGTTGGGACAAACTCTTTCACTTACCTCAGCCCCACAGAATATTTCAGTGATATGTAATAACTAGGAATCCCATTTTCTTCTGGATTTCAGCAAAGTTGGGGCTGGAATTGAGCCCTGGGTTTTAATGCATGCCTTTTAGCAAAACACCAGTCAATACTCTGATGAGAAAACTCCCTCCTGAGACAGATTTCATCAGGAGCTTAGGATTTTTGCTTACTATGTGACTTTTTAACTACTGTAAAAAAACATAACTGAGTGACAGTGCCGTCATCTCCAAATGTAACCGGGAAATCAGCTGCAGCATCAGGAGCGCAATGCTGACAAATATTTCTGAAGGGTGCACACCTCCCTTTGCTAGCTGAGGACCCCAAGCTGTGCTCCTAAAACCAGAACCGGGGCTGGCACACCAACCCGCAGGGCTGAGCCCCATAAAAATCCTCCTTGGTCTGCTGGGACCTCATGCCCTAAAGCACCCTGCTGCATTGGGCACCCGGGATTGAGTGCAGCCTGCCAAGCCTCAGGCTGCTGCAGCTGGCATGACCAAGGCTCGGGGTTGTCCCACCGCCTGCAGCTCCCATGCAAGCCCCCGTGAGCCCTTCACATGGCTTCCTCGTGGCGAGTAACGCCTACCACGGCCCTCACTCACGCTTCCATGTGCTTAACCAAATCAGACACTCCCAGCTGACCTTTACACGGACTCACCTCACCCCTGAGCCCATAGCGAGTTGCTGCAAAACTTACAGCATTCTTTCAGTTTTGCTTCATATTAAAGAAAATCTCATGTAAAGCTCTTTTGTGCTCTAACTTTCCTATTCCGTCTTTTTGGAGGTGTTTTGTCACCGATCCATCATGGCATGGAAAGGGTGGTGAAATATATCTATCCACACAGCAGCACACCTGTCCACATGCAAAAGTTTCCAGGGAAGGCTCTTTTCTGCTCCCTCAGGTTTGATGCATCGATTGTTACTGCATCTGCACTCGCTGTATGTTATTATTCAGATTGCATTATTTGTAAGGCTCTGAGTGACTAATCGCACAGACATTTGTGCACTGCAGAACTTCACTGATGTCAGTCAGTGGCGTTACCTCACGTGGTAAGAAATCTTCCCACCTGGGGCCAAGGGTTTAAGAAAGAGGTGTTCAGCACTGGGCACTGAAACGCATGGTTAGTCACTTACAGAAGTATGTGCTTTTTTCAGAGTCAGCTCTGATTTTGATCTAAATTTTAAGACACAGATCAGTGGATAAAGATGAAGAGTTCTGCTGTTCCCAGCCAATTGTAGGTCATGCCCACAGCTTCCCACTGCTGTTTTATTCCTAATGATTTTCAATGTTGCATTTATATGTTGACAAATCTGCAGGTTAAAAACATTTTGCAAATGCAAGTCCGCGTAGTAGTTCCCTCATGTACTGCATCTTCACCACTGTCCCTGGGGCCACTTTGAGCCTCATTCCTCTACTAACACACCAGGACCTTTATCAAGACTTTTAGTATGAGGACTCACAGGTGTAAACCCAACGGAAGCCCACGCCAGCCCTCCTCACTGCCTGTCGCTGGCTGACCTGCAGCTTGCAACACGCCGGGAGTCCATCCATTCTCATTTGCTCAGAGTGTTGTAACAGCCCTTCTACTTCTCCTGGCTGCAGCTGGTGACACAAATATGGAATATGCAATTAGGCTGCCCCAGCACATGGAGTGATTTGGGGTTTTTCTCCCACTGGAGACACAGTGGCTGTTGTTAGCACGGTGCAGCTAGCAAGGGAAAGAGCAGCTGCCCTCCTGTCGCTCCTTTCTTTGGCTCTTTGCACCAGGAGGAGTCTCCCCCCGCCCCGAGATATGTACGTTGTGTTGGGTCTGACAGCAGAGTCTGGCATAAAAATCACATGTAATGAGAAATAAATGACTGGTTTTCCAAGAAATTCTTATATTCAATTGATCAGCTCCTCAGGAGATTGCCATCATGCTACCCCAGGTCCCATTTGAGGTTTTGGCCCTAAAAAATAGTTGCATGAAAGCTCTGGTGGTTCCCAGCCTGATTGTTGGTTGCAGTCGCTAAATGACAAGGGAGGAAAACCCATTCCTCTGCGGTAGGTTCCTGCCGGGTAGCAAGATGGGTGAGAGAGAGATGTTTGTGTCTGGCAGGAGCTTGAGAAGAGAGGTGTTAGTTCTGCAGTGCCCCAGGAGAAGAAAGGGGTAGCTCAGGTCTGATCACACGCTGTCTGCAACTCATCTCAGCGAGTGCTTGATGTGCAAGGCTGGGGACGCAGAGGGCTGCCAGCCCTGAACCACGATGGCCACAGAGGTGGTACTTCACGGGCGGTAGCAAATATCTCCAGGCAGGAGGGGCCTGCATCGCCAGGGCTTTGTGTGGCAAAGCAGAGACCTGGGAGCTTCCCCCAGCTTCGTGGCAGATGGAGAAATAATTTTGAGATCACTCATTTTCCAGTCTCATTCCCTGCCTGCTTGCATAAGGCACAAGGACCGTTTTTAAAAGGCAATTTGGTTTTATTAGTGGCAAGGAGATAAACAAACACCCTGAACCCTTTGGTTCCCTGTGGAAATAGCTTTGGTTCAAAATCTCTCCATTTATGGGCATAGTCAACATAAAGTTCGTCAAAGAAGAATAACATTTTCTAAATTTTTTCCCACCATAGCCTCAGGGTTGGGTGCCTACTGGGGTGGGGGAACACAGGAGATGGAGAATAGATGCACCCCTTGGAGCACCTGTACGGTCTCAGGGGCTGAGAAACAGCCCCTAAGACCAGCAGTGATCCTAAAGCTCCCAGAAAAGCTTTTGGGGGCTGCACAGGGCAGGCAAAAAGATTTTTTTTCTGTGAGCTGGTGATTGTGGATGTTTTAGTCCCCTAGATCAAATCTCACTAGAGAATTTCTGCTTCCACATCTAACTCTGCCTGTCTCCCTTACCCTCAGTACATTCTTTGTAGGCAGATATGTTTGTAGCAAAACAGCACTGAACCCATATACCTAATATGTTTCTTATTACAAAAACATTTTTGTTTGCAGGGTGGAGCGAAAAATGAATCCGATTTATACTAATTCATTCAATTTTGAATAAAAGGGATGGAAGAAATATATAAAGAAATATTGACAATTTACATTGCTCAGTGAATCACGAGGTTTTCCCATCCAGGGGAACAGGACTTGGCTCAGCACCATTTTATGAGGAGTTAACCAACATTTAAAGGCTCTTTGTTTGAAAACAGTCCAAAAAACCCAACAACTTCCGTGGCTTGGTTTTCTCAAGTACTACTTAACTGCATGCTCTTCAGCGACCAGACCTGCCTTTCACATATATCGTGGGAAGCCACAAAGAGCTGTGGCTTTTCCAAGCTGTATTTTCAGGGGAAAATAAGACTTTCTTCCTGTAAACGATTATCATAAAGCAAATGAATCTGCTTTCCCCATGGCCAGGACCGACTTCTCTCCAAGATCTGTCACAGTTGCTCCAAGACTTGCCTTTGCCAAACGCCGAGCCTGAGCCGCATGCACGGCTGAGGGGTGGACGGAGAGCTCACCGGCCCCACTGACCAGGAACCCGGGGTAATGTTCATGTGTTTACGCAGTACTTGTGGTTAGTGGTGTTCAGCTCCACCACCTCTCTGCTTTTCAGCCTTGAGAACACTACGGGAACATTGTCTTTCTTCAGATAAAATGGGCAGTATCTTGGCTTTTAACCTTGCTGCTGGGTTTTAAGGTAAATGCCTTTGGAATCTAGTTTAAAGTCTGTTTTAAGGAAGGATAAAAGACAAAAAAAAAAAAATCAAAAACAAAAACACAAAACAAAACTGAAAACCAAACCCAACCCAAACACCATTTTAATTTCAATCTGACAAAAAAAAAAATCCTATTTGATCCCAGATGCGAATTGTTGGCTGTTTATTTTCCCATTTTTTCTTTCAGCCCTGGCTTAACTCACAGAAATATCTTCTGCTTCTCTGTTTAACCATTAAACTGAAAGATCAGGATCTAGATCTAAATACAGACGGAAATATATCCCTCAATGCACGTAACATAACACTCAACTTCTCACAGTGTGTTTCACTGCTGGTCACAGAAGGCAGAATCCTGCCTTTGCTTTTTGGCCACGCTACATGAGTTAGGAGGAGGGAAACTCACTGCCATGACTTTCTCTGTATTTCTGGAGCAGAAATGGCCCACTATAATATTTTGCTATTTTTCTTTCCCCCTAGATCTTTCACATCAGAGACAACAGAGATAAATTTGACCCTCATCTATTTCCAATTACTGCAGCTGCAGGCAGGTTCGCTCACTCGGTACCAAACCTGTTTGCTCAGGAGGTTCCCAAAGCAAAGATGCAGCCTGGACATTTGATCAACAATGCACTATCGCTTTTCCCAAATAATCCTTATTTACAACCAAAAAGCTGACCTCCACTTCCTTAAACACCACCAGCTGTAATGCTTTAAGGCTTTTATTTTCTTATAGGTATTTGGAAAGAAAGAGGGAAGGGGGAAAAATGTGACCAGGAGCACAACTTCCCAGCCATGAGAGTCTTTTCTCAACTCGTGAGCTTAGGATCAAGCCCTGTATATCTCAGCAATTTCTATCCTGATGTGCTGGTGCTGTATGGTTCTTTCCTTCTCCTGATGGGGAAAGTATATATCCTTTACAATGCAATAATGCCTCTGTCTGATAAAGCAATAACTAATGGGAGATTTAACAATATGTGGCCTTTCTGTGTGCCCTGCAGATTTAGACTTTGATGTGAATATTTATGCACTCGATTTATTGCCTTGATTTTCTGCCATTTTGAAGAACTCCCGCCACAGGAGGATGAATTTTCTTTACATAATGTTCGGTGCATCTGCCGTCCTAGTGGCAAGTGGAGTCACTTGCAGGGATGCAGCACAAAGCAGCAAAGCAATATAAACACAACTTAATAACCATAATCATATAGAAACCCCACAAACATCTAAATTGCCGTGTGTGCTGTCGCCGCGCCGAGGACATATCCAAGCCAGAAGCCAATGCTGAGCCAAACGCTCTGCAAGTACCAGCATGGGAGGGAACTATTAAGGATCCTGATCTATACAAAGTCAACTGATACTGAATTCACAGCAGCTGCAATGTGCCAGGTAAGTATAACCTAAATGCACCAAACATTAATGTATAATGTACTTTGCATCTGTACAGAAAGAGATGGACTTTGCTGTAAGGACTTAATAAACTAAATAAGCACAATAAACCTTAAAGGATGGCAGAAAGGAAGAAAAGGGCAGAAGTCACAAGCTAAACATACACAAATGCAAGGCAGAGCTGGGAACAGGACCTAAGATTTGGATCGCACCCCCATGGCCTAGCTTCTGCAGCCCCATGAGCTTCTCCCATGAGCTTCTCCCAGCAAAAGCAGCAAACCCTCGCAGGCTCCATCCCAGCGCTGCATGCCGACAGGAGCACGGAGCCTCGGGCAAGCCCCTGTGAGCTGACCCCAAGAGCAACAGCTTCTCTTTCACAGCTGAATCCCCCTGCCAAGAGGTTCACTCCATATATTTATGTATAGATGAATTTCTCTGTCCCCACCTCCAAATACATACACATATACATATATACTTTATTCTATATTATGTGTATAGTGTAGAATATATATACACGTGTATATAGAGAGAGTGGAATAAAGCCTAGGCCAAAACAGGGAGCAAAGCAGCTTGCTCTATGTCTGCCTTGAGGAAATGGGGTCCCTAAAAGGCATGTGAGTGGTTTATTACCCTATGCAAGAGCAAATCTGAATGCTTGCAGGTGATCTTATTAAAAGCAGACACTCAAGCTTCACAAAAAACCAAATATTAAACTGCTCCATGTGGTGCACAAAGATAAACAGGCTCGTAAGTAGAGCCACCCCAACCTCCAGACATGTGATAACTTCCCAAACTCAATACAGATAAAACCAAGTTTCCAGCAGAAGGGCAACCTAAAGCAGCTCTGACTCCAGGGAAATAAGTTGTCTCTTTCCAAAAAAAAAGAGAGGGAGTTGTCTTGCCCTTCTCAAGCACAGTGCTGCACCAACAGCCATGTGAGTGCTGGGTTTTAGCAAACCTGTGCATGAAGCACTGGGCTTTGCCCCTACACTGTGCTGGTTTTGGCTGGGATAGAGTTAATTTTCTTCGTAATAACTGTTATAGGGCTATGTTTTGTACTTGTGCTGGAAACAGCATTGATAACAGAGGGATGTTTTAGTTACTGCTGAGCAGGGCTTACCCAGAGCCAAGGCCTTTTCTACCTCTGACCCCACCCCACCAGCGAGGAGGCTGGGGGTGCACAAGGATTTGGGAGGGGATAAAGCCGGGACCGCTGACCCCGATGACCCAAGGGATATCCCATACCGTATGATGTCATGCTCAGCATATAAAGCTGGGGGAAGAAGAAGGAAGGGAGGAACATTTGGAGTGATGGCATTTGCCTTCCCAAGTAATGGTTACGCGTGATGGAGCCCTGCTTTCCCGGAGATGACTGACCACCTGCCTGCCCATGGGAAGTGGTGAATGAATTCCTTGCTTGCTTTGCTTGCGTGCACAGCTTTTGCTTTATCTATTAAACTGTCTTTATCTCTACCCATGAGTTTTCCCACTTTTACTCTTCCAATTTTCTTCCCCACCTCACCGGGGGGGAGTGAGCAAGTGGTTGCGTGGGGCTTAGCTGCTGGCTGGGGTTAAACCCCGACATACACAGAGCTGACTAACATCCATCGGGCACTTGTGTACGCAAATGGAAGCTTTCCTGCAGAGCTACGTGCCCAATTAGTACATATGACTGCAAATAGATATTATTTAGGTTTCTGATGTCTTTGACCAGCTAAATGCCCTCATACAAACTTGTGTAACTGAATAGCCGAGTAGCTCCACTGAGGCCCAAGTCTCTGTATGTTTAATGGCTTCAGGATTTGGGGAGCTTAATGCAAGGAACCCCAGGAAGAGTTTATCTTTAACTTCTGCATGAACTATAGGGGTGTTACTGTATAGAACCGCACAAGATACATGTTTCCTTTAGCTGCAGAGGACTTAAAAACACAGATGTAACGAAAAAAGGAAGTAACGTAACATTTCTATCGGAGGACATCACAAAGCTAAACTAGGCCTTACAGCCCTGTGAAAACCCTGCCGGCCTCAGAACATTATGCAAAGAGCACTGCACTGCATTTTCCTGTATTTAGCAAGTTAGCTGCGCATTTTTCACACAGTTCTGCTGAAGTCCTACAATATGAGCAACTGGTGCCTGTTGTACTGACCTGCGCATTGAGATTTCGTATCCTTGGAGTGACCAAATTGTGTTAACGTCAGCAAGGAATTTCAGAGGAGAAGTGTTTTTCTAGGATGGTTTTGTTACAGTAGGTCCTCAATAGCTGCACGTGTGTCGCTCCGTGCAAATGAAAGCCATGAACAGCGGTGGGATCCCTCTCATTCGCAACGCAGCCTGGCACCGATGGGAAGCACATTCAGAGCAAACACACAGCCCATGACATAAATACCCCTGCTATACAGATACACAGAAAGACCATCCATCCCCACGGAAAGTGCTGCTACTTTTGGTTTATTCCTCCTGAATTTCATGTATGGAGCAGCCCACGCCAATGTACTTTAATCTTTACTGTGGCTACAAAGCAAGCTCTATATTCTCAGTACCACCCCCATCCCCCCCAAAAAATAGCACGATAGTTGTATTCATAGCATAAAAGAAAAACACGTTGGCGTGCAGACATGAAGCTATGCTCAGTGAGCAAGAACAGAGAAGGAACAAAATTCAGCCCTTCCCCTGGCCACCTGCATCCTGGTGGGACACAGGCAACCCTGAACTGATATACTTGACAAAATCCAGAAAGCAGCACAGCAGATCAGGACATGACTTGCAACACAAAGATGAAAACGGGTCGTGTACCTTTTCCCTGCTAAAAGCAGACATGGAGTAATGAGCAAATATGGCTGAGTACAGGAATGAACCTTTGCCTAACCTTCAAGCCCCAGCTTTGCGCTTTCCTACCCTGATGGTGGGTGTTTGATTTTTACCCCTAACACACCTGGAGAAACCATGCACCTGCAGTTACCAGGGAATTTCATATGACTGCCCTTGGTAACAGTTTTCTGTGCAATATGCTGTGGAAGAGACACACAGATGCCCTCAAAGCATGTTTTTCTCTGCCCTGTGGATAGCTTCTTTTGTTAATAATTTTCTTGAGATAACTGGAACACCAAATTATTTTGAAGTTGTTCTCAAAGGTGTATGGATACTTCATTTTTTTTGCTGACAGCTTTAATTATTCAGCACTGCTGTAGCACCAGATGAAATATAATCACAGGAAAGGGCTCTTAACACCACAAATAATAGCCAGTTGTGAGGATGGCATGTTAAAAATCAGCAGTGAAAAACAGCTTATACTCTCTGACCTCTACCCAGTCAAATCCTACTGTTGCTATAGTTGCTATTCTAGAAAGACTGTTATTTCTCTTAGCTGAGAGTCACTTGTGAAAGAAAAGGAAAATACTGCCTTTCCTTGAATCTTTTCTGTGGTCCCAAGTCATTATATCTTATCAGTGGACTGATTACTCATTTACAATACAAAATGATTAAAAAAGGTAATTTGCCATTGTACCATACTTGACATACATTTCCCATTTACTCCCATGGAGACACAATGACTCTTTAACATCTTGAAAATTGTTATGAAATAAATATAAACTCAAATTAGAGCATGGACATTCCTCAGAACAACTGAACCATGATAGCCCATGCTATTGGTGGGCTGCCCCATGGCTGCAAATATCAAACCCACAGTGCAGGAAAAGAAATGTATCACTCTTTGATAGCAGGATGCATTAACGCAGAAAAAAATGCTGCAGCTCTCAGGCAGAGGCAGCTGCTTATTTCTGGGGTAGCATACTCACATTTTATCCTCTGCTTATCTCCCAGGAGGCTCAAAAGTAGGACCAGATATGCTTCTTGATACCCCCAGTGATGGGGAAGGGGTGACTCAAGAGCATGGCATTTACTTTCCGTTCCCCTATACTGAGAAGAGGAAAAGGGGGATGATTTAAGCAGTTGGGTCATTGCCCAGTGGAAGCCCTCCAAGAGCTGCAGTCCTTTTCTCTAAGGCAAGTCCTCACAAGGGATTCACTGATCCTTGGGAAAAGGCTGTTTCTGGCAGCGCGTGGTCAGTGCCTGCCCTCTGTGCCGGTCACCCTGACTGTGCTGTGCCTATCCCAAACCCCAACTGCTGTCGGAGGGGGCTCTCGCTGGGAGACAAAGTGGTGTCAGAACAGGTTGCCACTGCAACTTTTCTTCAGTCATGGAGTTTTAATGGCATAGGTTATGAAAAGTTTCAAAATGGCCACCAGATTTTTGTCTGCTGGGATATTTTTTGATGGTGCTGCTCAAAGACACTAAGAGTATGAAGGGTGTGCCCAAGATCTGTGCTGCTGAAAAATCTGTCCCTTAAAATTATCCCTCAATGCTTACAGCTCTCCAGCACACATTATAGAATCATAGAATCGTTATAGTTGGAAGAGACCTCAAAGATCATCAAGTCCAACCTTCTACCCAATGCCACCATGCCCACTAAACCCACTAAACCATGTCTCAAAGCACCACATCTAAATGTTTTTTGAACACCTCCAGAGATGGTGACTCCACCACCTCCCTGGGGAGCCTGTTCCAGTGCTTAACTGTTCCAGTGCTTAATTAGGGCCTTTCAGTCTAGGCTGGAACGACAGTTGACAAGAGGCACCCCAGAGCGTCTGCTCTGATATGCAAAACCACCTGGATGGCAATGAAAAATCTAATTAAAGCCTCATCTGAGGCACAGCTCCTTATGCCTCACACTAGGGAGTATTTTTTCCCATGGGTAGCACCGTAAAAGGCGTGAATTACAGCAGCACAACAGAGTATGTGAGCAGTTTGGCAAAACTTTGTCTTGGTTTTTCAGACTCCTCTGTCCCCCCGCTGGTGTTCCCCCCACAGAGTAGACCCAGAGGAGCTCCCTGAAGCAGCCCCACAGCTGCCTCCTCCAGAGCAAGCATCACTCCACCAGCCCAGCAGACACCTATGGAGACACCTGAAAGCCTAGATCACATTTTGCAACACCTCAGACCCTCCAGTGTCTTTTCCCCCACCTCCCCAATTACCCCAGAAACTACAAATTGCATCTGCAGCTGCAGGAATTTTTGCCAGCAATGTAAAACTGGCATTTCTTTTTTTATCACTGATGGGAGCATAAGAAAAATAAAACTTCTACCTTTCTTGCATTTGGGACAAACCTTTTCAAGCCATAGAGCTTTTCTGACAGGTTTATGAGATTTTCCTTGGCTTCCTTAAAACATGCTGGAAGGAAGAAAATCTAGCCCAGAGCCTGTGGGTGCTGCACCCAGGGGAAGCCAACGCCTTCGAAACGACTCCAACATTCAAAAGCAACCCACATTGAGGCAGTACATCAAAGCTCAAACATGAGTGGGGAAAACGTTAAGTGCTCCTAAAAGCTTTCTGAAACGGGGTACGACAGAACCAGTGGCAGGACCTTTGTCTACAGCCACGGGCATGTAACGAGTAAGGTGAAGGAGCACTGAGTTGGTTGAAAAGGAAAATGGCATCACCTTGACTGACAGCAATGCAGGGCCTTATGGCATCCGAGCTGTTCCCCATTTGTTCATAAATACTTTTTCAAGTGATTTTCCATATGGGAGCATCTAGAAGGACAGGCTGGAAAATAATTAAAACTAAGGAAAAATGGAAAGAAGAACGTGGCAAGGAGGAGGATCTTGCCAAGTCCCTTGGTTGAAATGTGCAGTCGGGTTCCTGTCTGGCAAAACTCAAAAATACTGGCTGGGAAGTTCACTTAGTTAAGAAGAGAAGAATGAGTAAGAGTAAGTAATTAAGGTCCACATTATCCTTTGAGCCTGGCGTCTGCTTAAATTAGCTTGTTTGATCTCTACTTTCTCCTTTAATGTGAGTAGTTTTGAAAGAGTTATTACAGGACACAGGTCTCTGTTCTGGTTTACCTTTTGGCCCTATTGTTTATCCAATTAATTTATTTGTTGTGCATTTTAAATTCCTTTGTCTGCTTTTACCAATTTTCCCTCCACGCACTGTCTGGTCTTTCTGACCGTGCTCTCAACTTCCTTCCCACGCAACGCATTTGGGTCTGGGCTTGTTCTGAATTTATTTATTTTTTAGTAAAGGAATTTCCAAGGCTTTTCTTAAGATTGGAACAGTTCTATCATGGCCAGAGGACAAAGTCAGCCAAGAGGCCCTACAGAGCTAGAACCCGGGGCGTTGCAGGGCAGGTATCAGCTCTCTCTGCTCTCCCCAGGTCGCCGCACTCCCAGCTCACCCAGATTGCTGTTTTTCACCTCTCAGCTCTGCAGTTTCATTGGCAGCCTGGATAATTTTAGGGCTAGACAGAGTAATACACAGAAGGGAATAAAATGTGCCCAAAAGCCAAGTTTTCCACCCATTCTTGTTTGCACTGTATCACTGGAGAGCACCGCGTGTCGGGGAGGAAACCTGCGGATATTGCTTTCCACGCAGGTAATACATTCAGGCAGCACTCAGCCCTGTTTGTATTATGTGAAAGCATGGCAATTCTCACTTTCCAGGTGCTGGAGGTCACTTTCTGGTAGGAAAAACAGTGTAAGAATTCAAAAGAGTGGCAGCCTTGGGTTCTGTGCCAAAAACGCTTCTCTTTCACCATCCCACTGCTTTTTGTGGAAAGCGGCTCTCAAAGCTAGATGCATTATCGAAGTTAAAATTAGGTCCATTGAATTTTATTAGCAATTTTCTACTTTGTTAGCAATTTCATGCTGCCTGTTAACATTTGTTTTTAATATATTGTTATCACTCATCACAAAAGGCTAATCCTATTAGTACTTTCCGTATTGTATTACAGAAAACAAACAAGAAGGCAGCAGTGATTCCTCACCCTGCCATTTTCATATATTTATAGATAGCATATTTCGCCCTGCACACTCACAGCCAGCACTGCCCAAGAGGACAAGTTCAAGGCATGGCTGGTTGGAAGGAGCTGCGCAAAACACACTCGAATGTGTGAAAATGAGAAAATGAGAGGAGATGAGCTCTTTGTAGGCAGAGTAGTGAGGTACTCTTTTATGCATGGGAGTATCCTATTGAATCTAACCAAAAGTGATGTGTTTCCTGTTAGGATTTTTTAAAAAAAGTAAATATTGCCAACAGCCAATACTATCATATTTAAGTTTGATTTTTAACTTAAAATATAAATAGATCAATTTTAGTGAAATCACTAATGAAGTATCTATGGATGCGTAATTGATTCATCCCCTACTAAATACTATAAGACATTTTCTACACGACACATTCATGCTTGTGGATGCATTTACAAAATACATTGAACGCAGCTTTAAAATGCAAGTGTAATATTCCTTCTCACTATGAGCAGGGAATGTAGGTTAGACTTTTGGATATATATCCATGATCTCTAAACTCATCTTTTCCCTTCTTTTTTCTTTTTCACCCTGGAATTCTTTATGGGGGTATAAAACAGTAACATCAAAAGATGGCAATCAGTGATAATCTCTCCTAGAGGTGGACTGTGCTGTTCAGGAGAGGAACTGGTACCTCCTTGTGCTATATGTACTGTGCTGTACATATAGCTGTACCCTGTGTTAGTAAATAGGTACATAATATTAAAATTTGTGATGAAATCACTATGATATACTGCAATATCTCACCAAAAAAAGGCCCAAATCTTTGTCCTGTGCAGCAGAGCAAGTTTTCACCTTGCTGGTGTATTTGCATTCAAAACTTTTAGGTTTCATAATCCTGTTTTCGCTTCCACATCTGGGACCACATTAACGTGGCTTCCATTTAATCTAGAGACTACCAATAGAAAGAGAAAGGGGCATATCTTCTGCATAGTGGCTATGAAATTACCCTTATCCTTTGATATATTAAAATTGAAGTGCTGTAAATTTCTGTTGTCATGGAGATACTTTCCATGCCACTCCACGATTGGCCATCTGAATTCACTTTCCTTTGGGTTTTCCAGCCTAATTAACTGTTATATTTTTACCGGCAGAGAGGAAAAACCCGCATGAACAGTTTTTAGTCTGCGCTTGCATCCCTTACAGAGCAAACTTCATTTTTGTATATTATTATAGGCAAAATGCATAAGCGTGGCTTGTATTCCTAGTCCAGAAAATGCAGTAATGCTCAGGCAGAAGTCAAGCATTATCAGGTTTGAACACACAGCTGTTATTTATATCTCCATAACACAAAGCAATGCAACCCTGGTTAAGGCTACACGTTACAGGTTACCAGCGCAGGGCAAGGTGACGATGCGGGTGGTGGGAGCGTGACAGCAGGTGAAGGCAGGCAGGGTGCGGGGGCTGCTGGCACAGTGGGCAGCAGCAGCAAACCTGGGCACACCAGACCCTCATTGACTGCAGCCAGCTGCAATGAGGTGGTCTCAAACTGCACCGAAACAATGGCACTACCTACACCGGCGGCACTTCTGACATATACAGACAAATTCAGAGCAGCAGACTGCCTTTGTTTTCCTTGCCCTTGTGTCACTGCGTTCTCCAAAATTTGTTTTAGAGCTCAAGGATGACCAAGCCTGTCAAATTTGGAGAGTGGGCAGGAGCAACCTCACTCATTTAAGTTTATATCCCCACAAAATTTCAGGTTACCTGTATCCTTCCAAGCACCAGGTGAAATAAGTTAAACACCTGCATGGCCAGGCACTATTTGAAGAAAACAGCTGGTGATACAGGTTCATCCTACCCTTTTCCTAGTGATGTAGTTGATAATAAATTCAAAGCTAATTTATCTGCTGCTGTACAGTCTGTAACATGGACAGGCCTTGAGATCAGTTTCCCTTACGCTTTTCAAATTAAAGCGTCTTTGATGTACTTTTCTTCCTGCCTTTGAACATTTAGAGTCCATTGGCAACGAACTGAATGATTTGGTACTAAATAGACTCCCCTCTCCTTCCCCCCAAGAGAATTAGCATCAGGTCTTAATTTACTAATGGACTATAGACATCCATTAACGCAGTAATTAATTCAGTGCTAAAGTGCCTGTAAGACGGAACCACGCTGAGTGCATGGGGAAAAAAATTACAAGTGACGTCTTCCCAGTGAGCATCACAGGGCTTCGGTGGAAAAGTTAATTTAACAAATAAATAATGGTGTACTTTATTCCTCATCTGCAGCTCTGTGTCTCATTACAGCATTTGACAACAATCCTGTACTCAATTCTGAATTTTTGCATGGCAGTCCGTTTTTTTTTTCATCTTTCAGAAATTAAACATGGGGGCGGTTCACACCAGTGTAAACAACTGCAGCTCCCTCTGAGTTTGGCAGAGCATCGCCAGCAGCGTGGCAGGGTGCTGGCTCTTGTCCCAGCAAAGGAACCACGCCGCGAAACCGGGAGCCTCCAGAGTCAACACAAGCAGTTATTGCATCTCAGCCACAACAGTTACATGGATGATTCTGTGCACACACCACCCTATCATCAGCCTCTTACATCCACATCTTCCTGCAGCCTCTGGGCTAGCGGCACGTTTCATTGCTCCCTCTAGATCCGCCTTTGGGGTTGCTGGCGAAGGAGGTGGTGTCCAGCACCTGGGAATACCTCCTCAGCTTCTCCAAACCTCACCATCACTGCTACAAAGTGAAGCCAAGTATCTGTCAAACTGGTAGGCAGCTGCTTTTGTTGGTATTTTAAAAAGACAGGATAGGTGTTCCTCACGTTTCAGATTCCCTCTGCAGATTGAAATTAGCCTCTTTCCTGAAATAATTGCTGCCAGTGGCAATTATTACAATTAAAATGTTTACTAATGGTTTGCAATGCCCAGACTAAGCTAGGCATCTTGTGCCAGGTCATGAATGAATTTAATTAGACATTATTTACAAGTACGTCTTGGTTCATAAATTAAACACCTCTCCAGCTCTGTTCATTTGTAAAGTATCCATTGCATTCAAATGAGAAAGACAAAAGAGCAACAGAGCAGTTTTCACTTAGAGCCATTCAAAGCACCACAAAGCAATCAGAATTTTTTTTAAAATGCTAGATTACCTATTTTAGGAACACACCAGCCAATTTAAATAAACACACCAAATTAATGAGGCATAACAATTATGCAAGTTCAGGGCTGGCTAACATGAGCTTTCAAATGGATTTCATGCAGTAGAGTCTCATTTGGATGAAGAAGCTGGGCTGCAGAGGATGCTGTAACCTTGAAAAAAACTGCACCAGGTTATTATTGCTGGGTTTGTGGGCACTCTTGATATATACACATGGTTTTTATCTTCAGTTGTACTTCAACTCAAAAGAGCACAAGCATGCTCTGGTGCTGCACAAGATCACCAGTAAAGTCATAGCTCCTAACTGGTAAAATGTTGCAGGCAGTGACTACATACCATGGCTTGATTGTACCAATAGGACAATGATTTCTCAAAGGTTTCTCATGCTACACTAATGATATGAAGGGACAATGTGTATACTTCAGTCTCCGTGTTACCTGTGATGGTCCTTAACTACTCAAGCAGGATTAAGGAATTACATAGAGATAGGGGTACAAGCAACCAAGTATCTGTTGATGGTTTATTGTGTACACAAAGCAACATCAGTTGTGTTATGCCTTTTTTGGTCTTAGTATTGATCGCAAAGTGACACTCCAGATGTGTAAATAGCTTGCCTGCAACAGGGAAAGGGTTTAATAAGCTGTAAAGTTTTATGTTCATCCAGTGCCAGTTGAACGGTCCAACTGCCTCTGAGCCACACCATGAGCATGTCCTGGTTTGCTCCCAGCATAAATCCTTCATGAACATCTTTACCTTCAAGTCCATGCTTCCTTTTAAAAACAGGCAAAGGAGTTGCACGTGGCTTATAGGTATACAGAATAGGTGTGAATGCACTATTTGGATGGGGATGGAGAATCTTCGTTACTGTGCACCTTTACATGGTGACCATCATTTGTTCAAGAAGTTCAGTTACAGCCTTACTCAGAGAATACGGTCTCACAGGCATTAGACAAGGTATTTCAGAGAGGGCTGTGCTATTTTCTTCTCTGAGGGCAGCTCTTGGACCTGGCACTGTGCTGCTTCACCTTCCTGCCTGCAGCGCCTCGCCTGGGAGAGCAAAGGGCAGGAACCAGCCTCCCTGGCCAAGCTGTGGCCGCTCATAGCCCAGCTTTCTATTCCAGATGCCAGCAGCATTTGCAGTGATAGCCAGCCGCCCTCATGTCCTATTTATCAACTGCTGAGTGCCATCCAACAGCAGGGGACTTCATACCTCTCCGCTTTCATTCTACACTATAACAAAAGTAGCTCAGCTCCCAAGAACACATTTGACTTCAAAGCTCTTGTGATCCATGTGTGACATACATACGTTGGACTAGAAATCCATTCATCAATCAGAGCTAATAACGGTGCTCGTTGCACAGAGCATTATCTTTGTCAGGAGCTGGCATGTCGTGAATATGCATGCAAGAGGGTGAGCATGCTTGGTACAAATGTATTTACATTAGATGGGCTCCAACGAGGACTTAATGTTATAGATGGGAGTATTTGTGATAACCTCAGAGCCTGGCGCTACAGAGATGTGTTATCTGTAAATAGAGGTGGAACAAGATCTGCTGCTGCTTTCCTTGCCCATGTCTGCTTCTGGATCAGGCCCTCAGATATTTTTTAGAAGTTAAAATAAACATTAAAGGCATCAGAAGCATTTTGAAAGTTGGCATTTTGGCCTGTCTCTCTAATTCTGCCACTGAAAAGATGAAGATGGTGTTTTCTTTCAAAGCACAGCTTCTTCAATTGGAAAGAATGGATCAAAGGAGATCAGAGATGGCTGATGCCTACAAATATGATTCTTAAATTTGCTGGAGACAGAAAGGAACTGCATGTCGATTGGAGTTGTGTTTACTCCTAATGCTACTGACAGCAGCAGCTGGGCTGGCACAGAGTGGAGCAGGGAAATCTCCCCCGAGGCTCTTGCCTCTGCAGTTTTAATGGGCTATGCTGGCACAGTTTATTGAGTATCTAGTAAATAATTTTTAAGAGATCTTACACAGGTTTGAGCCAGCTACGCTCAGTACTCTGTTTTTTTCTTCCAATCAATTGTGCAGAAAGTTGTAAGCTGATTTTTATCTTCATAACGCACTTATCTAGTGTTAATGGGGCAGGGGGTAGAGGAAATTAAAAACCCAGAGAAGATGACACTGTGATAGTCAAAAAGGAGCCTGTTCCTATTTTTTAAAGTTCATTCTTGGTTGAGAGAGAAGAGAATAGCCTAGACAGAAACATGAGACAACTCCCTAGACGCCTGGCTGGATGTTATATTCACACAGCCTATCAATCGGTGTGATTCATACAGCGTACAATCAATCTCCACATATGCAAGAAGTCATCACACACAGTACCAGTAAATACATGCACTCATCGCCCGTGAGCCCTCCACCCCAGCTGCAGCGAGCCCTGCTCCTGCCCTGCTTGTCCAAGGGCACCCGGCCACACGTGATCTCCAATCCTGAGAAGAAATGCCCCAAAACACCCATGAACGCAGCACTGCGTGCCGTAACCATTCAGTTCACTCCAGCCTGAGACCTGGGGTGGTGAAAGCACAATTCTTCATCATTATGCTTCTGACACAGTGGTGAAACCCAGTTTTACAACCACCAGTGCCCGAGTCAGAGCAGTGACTCTTACCACAACAGAGGATTGTTTACCCTGTGGCAGCCCATTATTCTGCAACCCGCAAAAATCAGTAAAGTTGCTTTACTTTGACTTTTGATCCCTGTTTAACAACATATCATTTTTAAACCTTGAGCCTCGAAGGTCAAAATTCACCCAAAGAATGTCCTGAATTGCAAACCTTCAGCCTTCGAACCCTGACAGTGTTATCAGAGGGAACTGAAGACCCTTCTCTAGGAGTCATCAATATTCTCGTGATATTCGGTAATACTGGTGGTATGAGGGGCCACGATCTGGAGTGGAGTACAAAGGGAAGCAGGATGCATCTTCTCAGGGGCTCCTAAACCACACAGCAATGTTTCACAGTCTGCCCTCTGCGAACTATGCACAGCTATCTAATATAAGCCAGAAGTAAAAGACGACACGTGAAGTTTAAAAATCTCCCACAAAATCTTTTCCCTCACTTCAAGGCCAAGGAAAACAAACTGGCCTTACAGCATGTGGTGGAGAGGAGAACAGAGACAAAAAAAAAAGACTTCCTAATTAAAGAAAAATTCAATAAGCCGTAGGCTTGTTTTAAAATGAAAATGCTACAACTTTTTTGCAGCGGTGACCTTACTTTTGCCTTGAGGATTAATACAAAGCACAGCAGCATTCACAGTCAATGTTTCCAGTGGAACTGCCCTAGAGCATGTGAAGTTTGGAAGATATTGGCTTTTTGGGTCAGGTTGGAGTTTTCTCACAGAGGTTTCGATTCATTTTCTTCCATTTTCTTTAACTGTCTATCAGCTCTGCACAGCTCACCACGCTCATCTCACCACCCAGCTCTCTTTGCGGCTCCCAAATATCCTATAAATATCCATTAAGTCCCACAGCTCCCTATGGGGATAGTGGAAACATCACTCCCTTCCAGGTGCAGCACCAAGGCCGCAGGTTGCAGCTATGCCACACTGCAGAGGCAGAGCCAGGACTAAATCAGATTTAAGTCAGACGTTTGTTTCTCTTCAGACCTGGTTGCTGTGTACGACAGTAGCTGATTTAGACACACCTGAGCTAGGTATAATTAGCTGAGTCTATGAGATATTATTCAATATATTATTATGTGAATGAGAGAATAATTTTCTTAAGGGTTTCATAACGTAGTAGGATGAGGAGGTGCTAATCTGTACTTCCAGCTCTCACTTGCCAGCTCAATATTAATATAATTACTTAATATATTATATTTATATCAATATTATATTAGTATCTGTATTAATGCAATAAGAATAGCAATAATATTTGCAATTAGAAACCCTCAGGACTCACATAACCATACACCTTTCTCCTTCCTGAAGACCCATCCATCCACCACAATGTGACCATGGGCACAATCTGACACAGCATCAAAGTACCTGAGGTCCCTGTGAGCTGATATACTGTAATTTCACCTGGTTCTCTGCACCCCCATTCTATTCAAATTCAGAGTTGTCCAAAAATCCCACTCCCTTAGCTGGGCTATGCTTTCATGACCATACACTGATGATGAAAGAAGTTTTCTTGTCAAGCATCACTCAGCATGCTCTGCTCTGCCGTTTGTGTACAGGGTCCCCTTCCTGATGGTATTTAACAATGTATGTTGTAAAGTACTTGCGGCTATCTTGAGCATGAAAGGTATTGTTTACAGCAGACTTCTATACTATTTCCATAGCTATGTTGATGCCTTGCCTCCTGACACCCTGCCCCTTGACCAACACCAGCAGCATAGACAGACTGCCGACGCCCTGCTCTCTGCCCGACTTTGGCATCGTAGACAGGATGCTGCCCGCATTACCCACGTAAGGTACGATTCTCTCAAATCTCACTGCTGCTGGTGGAGCCAAGGGGTGGTGCAACTCTTATCCACATTCAAAAGGCATTTGCACAACTGGTTGTGGCTGCCAGATGGCTTGGACATCAAGAGTCCCTGGCAGTCCACCAGAGCCATGGTATTGCTTACAGTCCTGCATTTGCTGTTGCTAATCGGGTGAGTTGCAGTATGGGTGCAACATTGCTCATATTTCCTACTGCCTCCAAGGAGCTTAGTTCATAACGTCTTGTCAGATTCTGGAGAGGTGAGGCTGCTGCTGTGCCACAGTGGAAGCACGGATGAGCACCTTGAAGCTCAGACCACTAAGTAGCACAGCCGCTCTGGGCACCCCCAAAAAGTCACTCAAGGACCTGCTTGTGGTGACAGAAAAATAAAGCATTGGGGGAAGAAAAAAACCCAGCTCAAAATCTATGAAAATATTACAAAAGCAGATAAGCAGACCTGAAGCTGTTATCAGGGCTTCCTTCTTTTCAGCTATGAAACTCCATTTGAAGGGAAGGTCAGAGACTTTTTTTTCCTCCCCAGTTTTCTATTATGTGTTATTCACATTTTCATGTGATAGTTTCTATGAGAAATGCACACCTTCCAGCAACTAATAGAAAATTCAGATAATGAAGACTGCAGCTCCTGATAAAAAATCTCCAGGAATGAATTAGCCCTAGATAGTATTACTCTCTGCTTTTAAATTCACGTTTATATAGAAGGAAAAAAGCTAGCTGATTTGAGAAATCATAGATCCACTAGAAATTACAAGCCATTAAATACTGTACCTTGAAGGTGAAAGTTGGACCATTTTTAATGTAAGTTAAGAGAGCCACATGTCTTTGTTTTACCTGCCCAAACATGTTTTTGTAATAGAGTAGCCTGGTGTAATGACATTTCTTATTTCGGCTGTCCATTTGTCACAGTAGGTTTTCTTCCTGGTGTAGTAGCATAGAAAAAGACCAGGACTGGGAACTTCACATCTCTGTTCTTTGTTCCTGTCTGTAATTCTCCAACTCTCATGTTTCCTGATACTACATGAATCCCAGCAAATAGATTTTCTCCTTTCAGGTTGTGTGGTTTGTTTCTCCAGATGAAGTGCAGAAACCTCTGTGCCTGACCAGTGCCTGGGATCTGTTCTGGCACCCTCAGGGTCAGATGCAAAAGACAGCCTGAAGAGCAGCTGCAGGATGAGCTACCGGGGCAGTGGTCAGTTGGGCTGGCAGGGACAGTCCCCAGGTCAGAAACAGCATGTGGGGGTCAGCCTGTACTGCAGCCACTGACATGAGAGAAGACAGGAAGGGAAAGCTTTTTGCTGTGAATTTTTGTGAGCACATCAGAGAATTGTGTCAGCATCCCATTTGTACTGTGTAGGATGTTACCTCTGCTGGCTCCGAACGCAAAACCTTTCTGCATTGCTTGTAGTTATGCACACATGTAGAGACAAGACACTTTCATCAATGAAAAGGTCTCTTAGACACCAGAAGAAAAATCTCAGGTTCAGGACTGTTCAGACATTCTGAATTGCTTCTGTGACTTTCCAGGAAAAAGGTCTGGAAAGTATGATTTGCTTTCTCCCATCTTATCATACCTTCTATGCAAAAGAGAGTTCATTAAACCTGGTTTCTGTGGTCTTTGGGCAGCTTTGTGAAAGAATAGGGTGAGGGCAGCAGAGCTACAGATAGTAGAGGCTATAGGCGTCTCTGCATCCATTGTAGTCCCCTAAAAGCTCATCTTTCTAGAAGGAAGTGTGCTTGTTCACTCTCTCTTTCACCTACTAAAAGAACTAGAACATTAAAATGATCTCCACTGTCTTTCCAGAAGGACTGAGGATGGAGAAGAAATAGATGTCTCTGGAAATCTAACTTTAATACTCACTGTTTCATAGCCCCAAAGCAGTCCTCACATTTGTTGCAGATTTTTTTCTGGGTAAAACATTTTCAGATTCTCCTGAGGACAAGCAGAAGCCCAACTTCTGTTTCAGCCCCTCTGCCAGAGTTCATTCTCTGGGTCACTGTCATTCCTCACTAATCTAATAAATTTTCCAAGCCGATTAATTCAGGCTTCTGGTAACAAGTGGTTGTGCTATGAGTGTGCTGGGATTCAACACCGGCCACTCACTCCCCCTGCGCAGGAGCCTCAGCTGGCAGCAGCACATAGCTGGAGGCTGCGGAGGTACTACAAGCAGAGACAAGATACTGCTGCTATCTGGCACTACAAAGCCAGACTCAGACAGTGTGCTGTCCCTCGGAGGTAAAGAGATGAAAAAACTAAGATGTGAAGAACTTAAATATTTCATCACAGACTTTGCTCCATTTTGGTCTTCATTTACATTAGTAACACACACTTTTAAATTAAAAATAATATAAAACCAGCTTATTCCTTGGTTGTCGTCTTGTTAATGCTTGGGATGTCAAAGAGCACCTACTTCTACCCCCTACATCCCAGGAGCAATGGATAAGTATCACCTAAACAGGTCTCCACTGGGAATGACTGTGTCCACAGAGCTCCTCCAACAGCCACGGGCCATGTACAGATACATTACCCTGGGATTCAACACCAGGCTTTTCTGTAAACATAAAGCACTGCCGCCTACTTCCTAAACGAGTACTTTTATGTGTTGAAGTAGCAGCTCCTCTTTCAGACACATCTGAATACTTCACCCAGACTGCTCTGCCACGGAGACCTCCAGCCCAGACACAGCCAGGGGGTCACAAGGCACCTGGCATGGCATCCTGAGAGGAGGGAGAGGGCTTGTGGGACCAGAAAGGAAAGGACAGATAAATCATAGTTAATCATGGCAACTGGGAAAGGAGCTGCTTTAAAGAAGAATTTTTTTCTTTTGCAGAGGAAGGTTGGGAAGAAATTAGAAAAGGGAAAGAAAAGTCGAGCCAATAATGAAACAGGGAATAACAGTGGAATATAATAAAAGACATTACGCCATAAAAAACTCAATCTCTCATTTGGAATCAGTGCCTGAAGTGGCAGTTGTACAGTCTATTTATGCCACCTTTCTAAATGATCCTGGGACTCAAGGGGAAAATAGCCTGCCCCCAAACAGCTTTCCAAAGTGCTGTTGTACGATCGCAGCTTCAACGGGTAACATGCAGCAGTTAGCTGAATGCTCCATCAGTACAAACTCCAACACCATTCTGGTAAGAACAGAAAATATCAACCCTCCTTTTATATAGCAGAAGACCCTGGAGGAGTGCTCAGTAGCTCAGACTGGGGAGGACCATTCAAAAGTTAATATCAGTTAATTATTTATGACCAATTTTAGTGCCTCACTGAAATCTCCCTGTGGTGTTTTCAGGGCTCCTGAGCTCTCCCTCACTGCAGCACCATGCCAAGAGCAGAGTCTGACACTTAAAATTACCTGCCTGAAGCAGGGGGTTGTGGATGGCAACCTCCAGAGGTCCCTTTCAGCCTCCGCTATTTTATGATTCTAAGAAAAATCAACTTGCTCTCAGTAAAATCTAACACTGGGATTTTGGAAGGGATGTGAGAGTTAGGTTGCCAAATCCCAGAGAATTTAGAAGGCATTTGGTTCCTAAATCCCATACAGTCTAACAATTCCCTGGCCATTTCTTAAAGGTCAATGTCATTTCTTCTTTAGCCCAATTAATCACAAACCTGTTCAAGTGAAAGTTAGAAATCCTGCTGCTTAGTGACCAGGAACCAGCCTGAATGCTCTTATCAGTCTCTTTTAGTGCTGTAAACCTGTTGCTAATTGCAAAAGTCTACCACTGAAAGTGCTAAAGGGAGATTACTCTAGCTGCAGAATGCCACTGTGCTCAATGAAGTCATCTGCAGGAGCTAATGCATCGATTAATTTTTCTAACATCTGTTCAGAGTGCAGCACAAGAAGGCCAAAGCCTTGCGTCTGTAGTCAATAATAACGGCAGCACAAGGGATTTTCTCTTCCCACTCAGGGGCAGCACTTTGGTAACTGCTGCAGGTGACCACCACCGGCTTCACCGGACGATTACGAAGGGACGTGGGCCACAGGACAGGAGTCGCCGTCTTTGCTGATAGAAGAAGTCGGCTTCATGTCTGAGGCATAGCTGCTGCTTCAGCGGGTACCGCGGATAGGAAGCCAAAGCTCATGCTGTATGAGCCAGAAGGTGGAAGATTGAGCAGCTAAAGAGCTTAACGAGATGATCTCCCCGCGTGCTGGAAACGGCATTGCACAGGCATTTGCTACAGTGTAAGGAGGGTAATGTGGCTCTTCAAACAAATCCATCTCACACAAGGATCAACTTGCATGTTGCATGCACGCGAAATCAGAACAGGGGGAGACTATAAGGTAGCACCAGTTGGGGATTTGCTTAATCTGGAATGTCAAATGCAAACGGCCACAGACACAACAGACAGAAAGGTCCAATAAAGTGGTACGAACTCACACTTTTTCCCTTTTTCTGACACCACATTATTCAGGGGAATGGTCTGCAGAAAGAGGCCCGTGGCTGCCAGACACCCTGTACAGCTGGCCAGAGATGCTCACATAACCGGCTACAGCCCAGCAAGACAAACATAGCTACCAGAATGGAATGGGAATACGTGGTGCATTAGAAAGCAAGGATCTAAAGGCAAAACAAAATGCTTTCCCTATATCCATTTTATCCCTGAGAGGGTACGGGTGCCCTGACGAGTCACCTTGTGCAATCATAGCATGCACAAACAATAGCACCAATAACGACAAATAATCCAGGAACCAGGGAAGGAAATGACCATTTTCGAAGTAATTTTTAATTACATCATATATATTTTTGAGTGTCCAGTGCACCCTGGGAAGATAGGTTACAAACCACAATTTCTTCCCATTGCCACTTTCTGCACTGAACACTCACTGAGGGGAAAAAATACCCGCAGTAAGGCAGTTCATGTAGTGCATGCTTTGGGCATGTACTCCACTGGAGAATGTCACAATGTTCTCATGAAGATTTCCTGGTCAGTATATGAGTCATTTTTAGTGGTTTTTAGTTTTAAGGTAGCATGGCTCAATGTTCAATTAATAGTTGGTATCTCCTGTGACTGATCGTTGCCTGTGAATGAAACATGCACAGCAGTTTAAGCTAATGTGTGCTATCAAATAGGAATTGCTACGTAAATTCACTCAGAAGTCAACTGTTACCAGCACCACCAGGCTTAAGGATGCATTTGGGTGTAGAGCTGACTGAAAATATGAGATGACTTTTTTTTTTAAGAATACAATCCTTTGCACTGAACTTGTAGAAGCAAAATGTCCTTGTTGCCGAATAAAAGCACCATCTTGAGCATCATTTCAGTTCTGCTCTCTGTCCAGGCTCACTGTATGCTCTCTAGCGAGTCCTTTAACCTCTCTTTCCATTTTCATGCATAAAATTGAGCTATCTCGTCTTTTCACGCTCTCTTTGTTCTTTTTACTCTCTCTGATGTACGGACTATCTCAAAGTATACGATTTGTTTAGCGCAATACAGTGTTGGTGAGTCCTGCTGCACAACAGGCACCTTCGATTCCCACTAACTTCAAGGTGTGCAAACCCACAGCAGCTTTTTCAAGGGCTTCAACCTCTGGACTCTCTGGTTGTCCAGGGAGGTGGTAGATGCCCCAACCCTGGAAACATTCAAGGCCAGGCTGGATGCGGCTTTGAGCAACCTGATTGAGTTGAAAATGTCCCTGCTCATTGCAGGGGGGTTGGACTAGATGACCTTTAAAGGTCCCTTCCAACCCAAACCATTCTGTGATTCTATGACTTGCTCAGAGCCTGGCTGAGCTAGAGTCTTCTCAGCCCACTAAGAGGTTTCTCTTGCTCTTACCCAATGAAAGAAAAACTGCACAATTACAAAACTAGAAAAGGTAAAAAACTATACAGGGTACTCTCCAGAGCTGAACAAATACTTAAGAAGTCTGTAAGAAAGCATCTGGTCTTAATGTTGAAAATTATCAACATAGTGTATTTCCTGTGAAAAGCCTTTGTATTCTGCAAGAGAGATTACAAGCCCAAAAGTTCAGTGCTTAGAGTTTGCCTGATATAAACACACATGTAACCTAACATTCATGCCCTTTTAAGAGCACTGCACAAGAATTTCTACGGTGAGCTAACAATTTCCATAATCCTAACTCACTTCTTCCACTAGGATTTTCAGGACTGAAAGCTGCCCATCACCTGTTAAAGGGTGCCTGCATCCTTCAGAAACACTGTCAGCAGAAAGGCCACAAGCTGATAGATTAATCCATCTGAATATAATCAGAATTGGCATAAACCTTTCCTCAGTCTGTTACTATGCAAGCCAGAGCCCAACCTGTGCGTGTGCTCCAGGGCATTTAGCTGTCTCTGGTTTCATGTTTGCATGCTGTCCCAGCAGCCGCCCGGACCAGGGCCAAACCTCCCCCAGGTTCACGGATGGATTTTGGGGCCAGAAGCAGATGTACTGAATTACTGTGACAGCCTCATATTGAGGGGTTTCCAGGGAGGCTGGAAGCAGAAAGCAATGAAAATCTAGTGACAATTTCTGCCTACTTTAGAGTTTCATCCTTGTGTTTGAAAAGTAAATGAGGTAAAATAATTTGGAAAAGAAAAAAATGCATGACATTTTCTCTCCTTTCCTTCGAATGAGTCCTGTAGCTTCCCTCGTTTCAAAACCACCTTTTGTTCCATTTTCTCACAGAGACACTTCCCCTCCTGGCTCTCCTGAGCCCTTTCCATAGACTATCGGAGCCCACCACTCCCTCCTCCCTCTTTACCCCTTTCAATCTGGTTAAATTTGCTTTTTCCCCACGTGGCACAGATCATTTCAAAACAGCCCTTCCTCACCTTTTCACATTATCACTCTCCAGTTATTTTCAAAACTCAATCAAAACCCAAAGGCTTTGCCATGATTTTAACTATTCCATTTTTCCCATTTTAATGTGTTTCTTTTCCCTGCTGTTAAGTGCTTTACAGCACTATTAGTATGACAAACATCAGACAAATAGCTGAGCAGTGTTGTGCAATAGTGTCCAGCCTGAGACTCACCCATGCATTGAGAATAATCCTTGATAGATTGGTCCGGGGGCTCCAGCTCCCCACTTGCAGGCGTGCACCCAGAAGGCAGCTGCATGGCAGCCAGCAGCTGACAGCCCATTTTCCCTCTTCCTGACTTCTTTTTTTACCCATGAACTGATGTCAGTAATGAATTTAGGGACTGACACCACTTAATCCACAGTCTTTTCTGTCCATTTGGACTGGACACAAAGACACTTGTATTTTCCTGTAAAGGTTATCTTCCATCTTCTGAAGATAGCCACCTTTAAGAACAACTGACATCACTCATTATGTATTACTGAGTTATTTAATATCCTGCCAATCAGGACCTCATCTGCTCAAAAACTGAAAACAAATACCACAAAGGTATAACTAAAACATAAGAGAAATGCACCCAGAAGGAGCACAGCTCATGAAAATTAAATTTCAGGAGAGACAAATCAACAAATGCTGGAAAAAAAAGAGACCGTAGGACTACAGAGAAGAAAAGAAGCCCTAGAGCTCATTATCTGATATTATAAGGTTATCAGTGAATTAAATTGGCACAATTTTCCAGAATGAGCAATAGGACATGCTGAAAAAGACTTTGCTGTGGTCTCACTGGCACAAACACTAAAATTTCAGCAGATGAACAAAAAAATAGAAGGTGGGGAGTGATGTGTCATAGAAGAGGAAGAAAAATATCTGACCACTTCTTATTTTTATTCCACATGATGTAGACAAAATACATCATACAGCTATCCCCTGAGACATTGATACGCCCTACTGAACTCTCTGGGGTTACACCACAAGCTGGCTCAGCCTTCGTTTCACCCCCTGGAAAGAGGAGGCTGACCAAAGTTCTCCAACCCAGCTGCCTCCTCACCAGTAACGGAAAGTGCAGACATCCAGTGTGAGTCATTTACAAGGCTAGTGTAATAACCTGGAGAGATTCCCATGCCTTTCCTGACAGAGTCTGAAGAACACCCGTGGTAGTGAGAACTTCCATAGGATCCTTCTTGAGTTGTTCTTGGAGGGACAAAAAAAAGATTCAAACTAGACAGGAGCGTCTTTGGCAGGGGGGTTGGAGTACATGATCTCCAGAGGTCCCTTCAAACCCTGACCATTCTGTGATTAGGGCTAAAATTATTCATGCGTGCAACACATTCAGGGACTTCTGGGCTTTGCATGGGCACAGTGTCAGACTGCGAGCAGGCAGGGAACTGCTAACTTGCTAACTGGGGTGAGGGACACGAGGAGGAGGGTATAGGTGGCTGTGTGTGCTGTTCAGTGACTGCACTGCCCCAGCACCTACTGAAAGCGAGGAAGCGCGGTACCGGCTCAGACGGGGTTGGGGTGTTCTCGTGTTTTCATGAGTTTCGTTTCTGTGGGAGCAGCTGTTGTGGCTGGTACTGTGTACACACAGCTCCGTGGAGGCAGTCCATCCACAGGGGATCGCCACCCAAAGAGAAGAGGGGAGAAAAGACAAGAGTAGAGGCAGGTAGATGGAAGACTACAAAGAACTGACAAGGCGATGCATTAATTAACATGACAGCAAACAGTTTCATCACAGAAGCAACCTAAGTACAGCAGGATTTTTTTGTGGAGAGTAAGCCAATGAGAGCTTGAAAAGACTTGAGAGAACAATTGCTTGTACAGGCACATCATTTTTGGAGAAACACACACCATCAGTCCCTGGAGGACCCGGCAACACCCAGGCGTTACTGTTGGATTGAAAGTTTCATGTTGAAATATGAAAGAGTTCAGCCCTGAGAAAAAGCATTGCAAATGCCCGTCTTAGTTCTTATATTAAAAGCCCTTGATGAAGAGGGGGGAAAAATACATGATGTTTGCCATTGAACTGAAAGGGGCCAAGTCCCACTCCCCCTGCTGTGCACACACGCACCCCCACTGCAGCATGCTGCACGCAGGGTGTCAGGCTGTCCTTCTGCTCAGTGATAGGTACAGTGACAATAAACGTCGTGAGACGAGGTGGTTTATAACAAACCTTACAAAGCCCACAAACTGCTGTAGTTACTGTACAGACTAATGTTAGCGTGACTATGTCATTTAAGCTTCAAACTTATCCTTAGCCAGAGAATTCAACAAAATTAAAAATAAAATAAAAAGAACCAAAACACACATAAATAAGGAAAACTCTGCCAAAATTAAAACTTACAAACAAAAGTTATCAGACATTCAAGCCAAATTCAAGCACGCAGTGAGCAGATAGCTTGAAGTCTACGTACTTTATGAAGCCAGGGAAACACAAAGGTACAGTGGGGCTGTGGGAATGTTTTATCTGGGGCATTTCATCAGAGTGCATTTCATCCCACTCGGTGCATGCCTGTGCTGTGCCAGCTGGCAGCCGAATCGCAGCAGCCCTGCAGCCTCGCCGCTGCTCCTCCCCAAAGCCCATGCTGCTGCCAGGCAGACCGACCCAGCCTCGCTCACCCAGCCAAAAGCTACAGGCAGCGAGGCAGAGCCTTTGTGGGGTCTGCAGAGCCAGGGAGCAGGGAGGGAACAGACAGCGTGGCAGGGATACGGCCTCTTGACTGAAGAGCTGGACCGGGGCGGGGGGTACGTCATGGGGGATGCCTGCCAGCAGGCTGGCTACTCCCGTCACTGGCAACGTGGAGACAGCATGTCCTTCACTGTACATAGCAGCTCGTTAGCAATTTTCACATCAGTGAAACACCCTGAGCAAGGGCAAAGCTTGGGAGAAACTCAGTGGGAAAGCCACAGAGAACGCCCAGGAAGCAATGCCTCTGCTTGGGAGGAACAAAGAGTTACTGGGGAATTACTATCTCACGACTCTTTTACTTAAAGAGCTAGAAAACTTGGGATCATCCAAGTGAAACTGGGCTGTGAATAGGTTGCCCCACTTAGGAAGGTGGGGTGAGTTTTTGCACTGGGTAGTTTAAAGTAAAGCATTCAGAAAGGTAGCTCCAAGGGTTACATGACTCTCTTGGGGATTGATTTTTTTTTGATCTGCCAGTGAAGTTTCTCAGTACTTTTCACTAAATTAAAAACAAGAAGCTAAAGCAACAAATGCCTTGCCCACTGGTATCTCACATCACACCCTTCACAGAAACATAGGAATTAGTATTTTCCCTTTCAAACATCCACAAAGGGCTACCAAACAGTTCAGCCCCCTCCTCCATCAGTCACCATCAAGCCAGGCAGACCCCTCTGACTGCTCATTTCCCAATGCCAAGATCAACATTTGCTGTCTGAATTCCTTCCAAGAAGTCATTAAGAGTTTCAGAACCTGCCGTTTCCCTTAAGGCTATTTCAAGGGAATGCCAGAAAGTTTAGAAATTGAGACTATATCATGAAGTGACAATTGCGTGAAAGAATCACTGCAGGAAGCACCTTCAAAACTAGAGGCAGCGAGCTCATGACTAGGCATAGCTGAAGCTTCAAGTGCTATAAAAAGCTACCCAAAGTGCCCTTTGGGTAATTCTCCCACAGGTCAGTAGGCTTCAGCCTTGAGAATTGTTATGAAATGGTAAGTAGTTCCCGCCCAGTAAATGTGAATGAGCAGACGGTACCTTGACAGGAAAGCAACAAGGTTGTTTGAGATGCCTCCTAGTCTGGCAGGTTTCCAGGTGTGAAATTCAGGAGTGCAGTTTTCTTCCCCACCACACTTTAGTTAGCAGTGTAATTCTGTGCCATCTCAGCACCAGTGGGCTCTTTCTACGTGTCTTTGTTGGGAGTCTAAGAAATAGTTAAATATTTGCAAGAGTCGGCAAGGGGCTGACACCTGCCCTTCAATATGCATGCCCTGCTCCCGCTGTCAAGGTAGATCAATGTTTAATGCAACGGCCTTGACAGAGTGCCGTTAATAAAGATGCAGAGAGCAAACAAGAAAAACATCTGAAATAGCAAGGCCACGTCACACAGCTTGCTCCTCAGGGATCTGAGTTGTTTTGGAGTGAATTTATGGCAAACATTTTTTAAATGTATAAATAAGGGCCCCATCCTTGATCCCTATCTCAGGTAAGGTTCTTCTCCACCTCTGACCACATCTCAGGGTAGTGTGGAGAGCAGGAGACACGCGGCTGCCCATTCACCCTGACCACTGGTGCAGAAGGGAAAGGGGAGCAGCAGGATGGGACCCTGGTGTCCCTGCACTGCACGAGGGAAACGGAAGGAGTGGTGTGGGACCCTGGTGTCCCTGCACCCCGCTTCTGGCACTGGTAGTGCTTGGCTGTGCATGGGGGACATTACCCGGCCAGTGTTGGAGGGGTAGGAATGACCTTACTTACATCACATCTCTCTGTCTTTTGCAGAGGTTACCTTCTAGAATAAGTTACTATTCACAGTTTGCCTTCTTATTAGAATATTTATTGAATATAGAAGCACAAAATCATATGGCAAAAGACTAAGTGGTAGTTTACGCATGCATAAATCTTGTTAATATAGATATATGCTGATTATCCAAAGCAGTGGGAGGTTTTGACCCTTTAAACAAGTAATGGGATTTGTGATCAGAATTTCAGCTTGGTTTTCTGGAAACCTGCTCAAATACTGCTTACTAAAAAACCTGATTTGGGACAGTAAAAATGTGTGTGCAGAACACAAACCAGGCAGCTCTGGGCTGAGCTGCACACAGATGTGAATCAATGGAGCAGCGTGTAGCTGGCCTGGGCAACAGCAGGGACCAGGCAACACCAGCAGTGACCGCAGCCTCGTGGTCTTCTGCTCAATCAGGATGTGGCTCTGACCCCACAAATGACAAGATCTGGGCTATGTAACTCCTACATCTCTCTCTTCCCATTAGTTTATTCTCTCTGCCTCAACCTCTCTCTCTCCCATGTGCTCTGAAAGCCACAAGTACCTCTCACAACACAGATTGAGTGAGCAGAGATTCACATCTCTACTTTAAAAATCACCTCTTCCATGAATCCTCATTGTTAATCTCCCCAACAATAAGTTTTGCACTAAATCCCTGAATTGAATTACCTGACTGTTGTCCAGGCCAGAGAAGTCCACAGGCCTGTAAGCTTAACACAAGCAAAACAGCTAATTCTTCGCCTTGTAGGCACCAAGCACTTTAAGGAATTTATTAATATAAATAAATAATAAGTCTTTATTCTCTGTATTAAGAATAAACACATCTCCAATGATTTTTTTTCAGTTCAGGGATTTATCCAGACATCTGGATGCTTATGTGCAGCTTCTCCAGATTTTCTTGGCCAGTACATTGTACTGGAAATCATCAGATTTCCAATGGATTTTTGGTTTCTATCCAATTGGAAATACTACAAGAGGAGTTTTTCCTCCCAGCCTTCCAGGATTTCTAGTTCATGTGCCGGCTAGAATCAGCATATAAAGAGAGGCATAAAAAGAAAGGCTTGATTAAGAAAAGCTGAGGAAATATTTGTACTTCAAAGGTATCTTTTCAGCTTGGGGTGATGGTTCTAATTAGTTTCTAATGAAGCGAAGCTGATGAAGCCTTACTTTGTGCGGCTGTTTAGATGACCGTTCATAGAAGACTAGGACACTGAGCAGGCAAGATCTAGGCCTGTGCCAAGCTCATGTTTATCTGTTCGTTTGTCTGATGGGTATCCGAGTTACCCAGTTTTGAATTAGAGATGGATTATGATCTCAGTTTCTGAGCTTCTCTATTCTTTAGCCTCCAGGCCTCTCTCAAGGACGCTTGCTAGGACTTCTTTTGCCACCTAGTTTGCAACATCAGTGGAAGGTAAGGAAAAGATGACTGCTCTAAGCTCAGTGGCATTTTTTCCTATGCCACCCTCCAGTGAAAGGATGGGGGGAAGTGGATCAGTGGAAAGGGAGGAAACTGCTGATGGGAGGACAAGGCAGAGATCAGAAACATTCATGTGACAAATAAGGGGATAGGAAAAGGAGGAGGAGATTGAGGAGATATGGTCTGAGATAATGGAAAAATCCCCAAACACATGGCCTCCCTCCTCCTTTCTCCAAAATCAGCCTAAATCTGGAAAGATACAGCAAAAGATAAAGGACCAAATCCAAACAGGGGATGGTAGGAAAAAAGGGACAGGGAGAAACTGTAGGAGCAAGGAAAACACCATGCCAAAGTGGGGGGGGGGGCGGAAAGAGCCATTTGGTGAGGAGGCATCTCCTCCTATAGAGGAGGCGCAACCTACACTGTTGGCTTGGTAGCAGCCCAAAGTACCCAGTTATCACAAGCAGTAAGCAGGTCAGCTTTACCACAGCCACAAAAATTCAATAGCAGAACCCTGCTGGAAGTTGTTCCTCCATGCACCAGTTTGACTTCCAGGAAATCTGGTCTTAGTGAACTTACTAAAAACAGGATTCCAAGAAAACAGATGTCATGCATTTGGAAGAATTTTGCATTATATTTAATTTCATCAGTGTGTGATGAACCAACAGCAGGTTTCAACTGACAAGGGCTCTGAAAGACATCAACATATTTACCAGCAAATTGAGGACATAAAGCACGGAGCACACATTCAAGGTCACCAACAGGTGACGTTGCAGACAAAGGCAGATTAGATATCATGCTGTGGCCTGACAAGTGGCCCGACAAGTGGCCCGTCTGTTGTGGCACAGGCTTCCACTGGCTGTTCGCCCACAGCATGTCAGGGAGCATTGCTTTTGTTGATCAGAGTAACTGAATGCAGTGTCACCTAGAGAAAATAGGAATACTTGCCTATGAAGGGACAATTTTGTTAGTACTGGTGGCTGTTGTGAAGTCTGCTCTACACCGACAGGCAATAGTTATTAAATGCTATTTCCTATAAAACATAAAAACTCCCTGAAACTTTAGCTGAGAATCATTCACAACATGTTTAAGACTTCCAAAGCCATCAGAGCAAACCAGAATTCATTAAGAGAGAAAATAAGATTGTAATTAATTAACTTATTGAAATTATGAATCAAGGATACACAAGAAAGGCTATGCATCACTTTGCAAGTTGTTCAGTTAATCCAATAACTGAGCAGAAATATTTGCATTAATAATTGCACTAGAAAGTGCTGATCACAATGTTTAATAAAACCAAATTGTTAATTCTGCAAACTCTATTTCAAGTCTGAGACATACGTACAAAAATTTCCACTGGTATAAAGGGAGCTTTGGTGTCCTTAGCGATTAAAAAAACACCTTTCTCTAGAGCACTCTGACACACAGTCAGAGGAACAGTTGAAAACTCACCCATATTATGCCCCTTCCTATCTTCTGCAGAAGGTTCAGGACAAGGGGGTTTTTGTGACAAGTCCTAAAGACAGATCACAACTCAACAAGAAGACCCTGGGCCTGCAGTAGCCAACAGCCAGTCCTTACAATTACCAGCTATAGTTACACCTTGTTAGCATGACCCCATGAAAAGTAGTTTCCACAGGCAGCATCCAAACGTAATAGAGAGCCCTCAGCTGTGCCCTAGCTCAGGAGCTTGACCTGGACCTGCATGAGCTGGGCTTTGGGGGACAATTGCACCAGCAGTCCTGGAGGTATCTTGGCTGCCCGGTCCAAGCCCTGTCCTGCCATGCATGTCAACTGTCTTTTCCTTGTCACCCTCATCCCACCCTAACCCAACCCCTGGGCTGAGGATCATGTGAGGGGAAGGCAGGAGCCATCCGGCCCAGGAGCAGCCCTCACTGCACTTTGGCAGCCCCCTCCCAGCCCACTGTCCTGCACGTACTGGCTTTTCTTTCCTTGGATCCCAAACCCAGTGGAAGCTCTCATGATTTTTATGTGTTCAGGTTCTGAACATTTTATCAAGCTGTTACAGATGTATTCCAGTCCAGACACATGGAAACACATGATCCAGACTCATTCTCACTTTCCGGCCAAATGAAGGTTCCTCTACTTTGCCTAAAATACCTTAATTTTATTTCCACTCTGCTATTTATCCAGTTTTGTTTCTACTACTTCTGCTTTTCATTGATTTGGGACTTTTTGACTTTGTGGATAAAAGCAGCAGAATGACAGTTGCACTGAGTCATGAGGTCTCTCAAACTGCTTCAAATCAGAATAATTTAATTCAGCCATTTGATACAAATGCAAGGTTATTAACATGCCAAGTACAGCGCTTCATTGCATCAACTTTTTCCCGAGTTGCAGACATACTTTACAAGCAATAGACCTGTAAGGTTTTGTTTGGTGACACCAAGATGTAGTTTTTGCCCTTTTGTCTTTCCTGCTCTTTTTTTCCCCATAGACCTATTTGCTAAAATAAATTGAAACTGGGTAAAAGAATATAAGACACAATTTATACTAGATATATCTGCAATTACTAACTCTGAATTAAACATATCCCTTCATGAATAATGAAGCAGAAATAGGCCAGAGGAAAAATGAGATAAGATCTTCAATCCATGTATTTTTAATTGCTTCATTATCTAAAATTTGGTATGAATAGCAGTGGATACAGTTTGCTGTTAATGCACAAAAAGAAATGAGAATTTTCAACCAAATCACAAAAGGCTATCAAAAATTAATTTTGTGTGCTGTGATCATTGAAAATGTAAGTGATTTTGTGGCAGAGTGACATAAAAAAATACCATTTATATGCTAATAATGAACAAGTCATATTTTTTCATTTTGATGCAAAATAAATTTTATTTTCATTTTAATGAACTGTAATGAATTATAAGCTGTTTCTTTTTATCTTTAGGTAAAAGCTGGGGGAAAGATAATAGAAGGTTGACAAAAAGACTGTCCCTGAATGACAATAGGATGGAGCAGAGCATGACCCTTGTTTTGACCTGTTAAACTCCATTGCTGACTTGGCAGTCCATGATCAAAGGCTGCCTTTTAGACCTGAGGTGTGCACTGCAGCGGACAAGCTCCCTCTGATGGGAACACACCCATCATAGGGCAAAAAAGAGAAAATCATCCACGCTAGGTGGAGGAACTTGACTTTTATTTCATAAAAGTACAAGCATCCTCAGAAGGGGGTCTGCCATGTGCTCGTCCACGTAGGTGAGGCAGCTCTAAGCTTAGGGATAACTTCTCTAACCGTGGATAAAAGCATCGAGCATCACAAGGTACACTAGATATATTTGCACTCCCTAACTCTGAATTAAACATGTTCCCTTCATGAATAATGGAACCAAAAAAGGCCAGAGGTACTAAGGAAACTGATCCAAAGCCTATTAAAGCCAGTGAAATGTCTCACATTGATGCATACCGTATTAATAAATAATTATGGGATGGGGCTTTTTTCGCAGTAATTCGTGGAAGCACTAGGCATAGTCAGGATCTTTATCACTTCGGTTGCTGCACACAATGCAAGAGATAGTCCTGTCCTAAAGGCATTACAATGTAAGGATAAGGCAAGAGATAGCAAGTTGGATAGGGGCGGCGCAGGGAACCCAAACAAGCCGTGAGATTATTGTGCTCAGCAATTATGTGCAGCAGTCCCGGCATAGCAGCTGCTCCGACACTTCTCAAACAGTCGAGCGTGTACCAACACCAGCTGAAATCAATAGATATTGCAAACATTAAGCACCCAGGAAAACCCAGCTCAGCTTTTTAAAATGAGGCAACCATAATGAAAAGCCAATTTGAAACTGTTTGTTTTGTATTTAGTGCTCCTCATTCACACTGAGGCCTTCCCTCAGGGTACCTGTGCCTGCCTCAATTTGAAGTCAACCTCCTTGCACCGCTCTCATTCTAAATAACTCCATCCCAACAAAAGCCCTTCCACTTATTATTTGGACTGGAGTAGTAGTGGTAGCACATTAATGTTTATTTATTAAACTTTGCTGTGAAAAATAACAAGCCCCGACTGAATCTTGGCAAAAGGACATGCAGCAATAGACATAAGTTACAATACAGGAAATTCTGATTAGATATTAAGAAAAATATTTCACCCTGAAGGTACTCAACTACTGGAACAGGGACGTAGAGGGGGTGTGGGATCGCTGTCCTGGGACATATTTCAACCTGGATTGCACAAGCATCCTTCTGTAACTGGACCTCCCTTGAGCCCTGGATTGGGCTGGAGACCTCTAGAGATCCTTTCCAACATAAATTATACACCTTAAACATTTACAGTCACTGTAAGGTCACAAAAACAAAGGATGGGTCTTACTGTTTAGAATTAATTAATTTCTCCGACTCTTCTGCACCTTCCACGCAAACGCCATACCAGAGAGCGCAGCCCTGAGACCCCCTCAAGGGAAACCTCCGTTCACAGTGCCACAGTCTGCACCAACTGCAATTCCCAACAGCAACAGGGCTGTGATCTCGCCCCTGGGGACACTGGCAGGGGTGGGTGAGGTCACTGGCACCCTGGCGAGGAGAAATTGCCATCGACAGCTCAGCCACAGCTCTCTACTGGGCTCATCCTCACACAGTCCTTGGTCCTTCAGCCCTCCTCAAAGCATGACGTACATCTATTCCCCGTTCATTTGTGCAAATATTTACTTGCCGTTTGTTTGTTTTTTTTTTTCCCTCACCAGTTCTAACTTTGCTATTCCTCTATGAATCATGCACTTAACAGAGGAGAAAAAAATGCAGTAAGTAGCATTTTACCTATGGGTTGTGCATGTCACCCTTGGCCAACTACTAGGAGAGGCAGGCAGTGATCAACAACACTGCAACTCTGGCATGTATGTCTCACTGAGATACTTAATAACCTGGGTAAAATTATGAAACACATAAAGGAATACTGAAGAAATACATTACTGAAACCAGTGTCCACAGCAAAAAATAAAACAAATCACAGTTATTTGACAGTCCAAGTCAGACTACTTTGGTAGATGATTCTCCAGGTTGATTCTGACCTTAACTTCTGCAAGGGATTTCACTTCAAGGGGGAATATTGGATTGGAAAAGGACATAGCAATATGTTTTTCCAGCACTACTACTCATGCAGCCACATCACATTTTTACTCTGACAATTGAATTGATTTCAAAATAAGAAAACCATTTCATAGTAAATATTTCCTGATTCTTTACTGAAATTTTGGTCTTCTGGATCTCCCAATGACTTGTTGTTATCCCCCGCATGCCCCCTCCCCCCCAAAAAAAAAAAGCGGGGGGGTGAAAAAGTATTAAAAACTAAAAGTATTAAAATTTTGCTCTAAAATTGAAACGACACTAAAAGGTTCTGGACATCTTGATCCATATTTAACTTAAAGATCTATCCTGAAAGGGAAATGTGTAAACTGCAGCTAACAACTTCTGGTATTAAAATTTGTTTAGAGAATTGTGGAGGGTAGCATAGCATAGAAAAATATGAAAGACAACAAAATTAAACTTCTAAAAGAAACCAGGTAACTGGTAATTATTAAAAAACAAAACAAAACAAAAAAAAAACAACAACAACAAAAAAACCAAAACCAAAAAACAACCAAACACAAAAGCTGTGATAACAAGGCACCAATCCATTACACAGACATGTAAAGCAGAAGATGGTAAAATAAAGAAAGAGCTATGTAATATTTACATGTAATAGCAATTTCATTCAGAAAGCAGCTTTTAATCCTGAGATTTGAGAGGAATTTATTACTGTGTGTAATCAGCAATGAACCTACCCATCAAAAATATGGAAATAATGCAGTAGCAGTCATGTCCTGGAGAAAAACTCAGGAACTGGGCTGAAAGCAACTCCCTCTGATGAATGTAACCTCTCTTTGTGACAAAAGAAATGCATGTGAAGAAGCTGATTTTTGTCAGCGTATCGATTGCAAATCAAATCAAACAGAAAGGTTTTTATGGAAGCAGATGTTGGCCGATACTTGCCCAGTGCTAACAGCAAACAAACCCAAAGCACCAGCTCTCACCTCTGTGAACTATGTGTTCGTGTCTTGAGGTCATGTCCTTTCCTTGTGGCAGTTTGATGCTCCTAGATTGGGTGTCATACAGAAAGATACGCTGAAGTTCAACTGCAAGATATTAAGGCTGAAGAAAGAGAAACTCTTGGCCAACAGTGTAAAAATCACTCAGAACAAAGGAACTAATTATCTTCAAATAGACTGGCGGAAGAGCATAGCAGATGAACACCCATGTTTGCAAATCTAGGCTGATTCCAAGTCAAATACAGTAAAAATCATGTGCAGAAATCCATGAAGTGAACAGGATTAAGACTTTTAATAGAAGGAGACAACTCGATAGCTTGAGGCTTTCATAGCATGCCCTTGTGAGCTCATCCCAAATCAGAGAAGACTGACAAGGATAGTACCTCGGTTTAGCTAGCTACAAAATACTATGTTTGCATTTCCAGTAGCTGTCTATTCCCCAGCACTGTTTATGCCTTCAGAGGTTATTACCAAACTTACAAATTATTTATGTTTTCTTTTCTTTTAGTGTCTGCTTTGATTTTTTTCCTTGAGCTAAATGTTAAAATTTCCAGTTGCGGCGGAAGGGAATAGTTTAAGACCTCAATTGCAGACTTGGTTTTGTTTTTCTCCTTTTCATCTCTGGGATGTACACAATACTCACATGATGTTTGACAAGATCTCCAACACAAAGCTTTATTGTAAATCCTATTGGTTTATCCTAATTATTTCAATTGTTATCATGAATTCATTTGAAAATTAATAAAAAAGGAAAATGACAAGAAAAAAGGAATTGGACAAAAGACTATCTAAATGAAATTTGAAGAGGAATGAACTATGTTTTCACTCTTGGAAATGTGCACAAAAAAGCTACGTAAGCAGTAACAGAAAAATAACAGATGTCTACAAGAAAAAAAGCAAAACTGAAGAAAACACACAGGGATATGAATAAACACAGTTTGACTCAACCAATTAGAAACATTTGTTTGGTCCAACAATGAAGCTTTGACAAGCATTAAAATTTCTGGTTTAGTTACTGTCTTGACAGAGTTACTGAAAATTGCCCAGATTTGTTAGAATTTGTCCTAATCACATAAAATTATACCATCATTTTCTTTGGCTGCTACTATGCTCAATAGGAAATCTAGCCAACAAGAGACATGTATGTCTTAATCATGCTTGAACAAGGAGGACTTACAATTCACTTCTCAAGACGACATAATGAGTCAGACAGAAGGTGACTTGCTTGTTCACATTGTTTGGGGAGATTAAAGTATAGATTTTCTACAAAGTTTCCATACATTTTTTTCCAAAAATAATTTTGTTGTATTTTCTGTCTTTAAATTTTTCCACTTTTTTTATCATTATATTAAAGTTTGTATACTTTGAGAAACAGAACTGGGGGAAGAGGCAAATATCTGCCTGCTTGACATGCTTTTGTCCACTGGCATTTTCAAGAGCTAACTGTGGCCAAGTCTTCTGGGCTACATTGGGCCCTCTCCCCAACCCAGCAGCACCAACAGAGGAACTGAAGGAAACTTTTCTAAGTAAAACCTGCTTTTAGATTAAGGAGAGGCTGCTTGCATCTCAGCTGTCTGTAAATCAGACAGGCAGCAGCTGACCTTTTGAGCTGTAAGCCTCAGGAGCAAGCAGGACTTCCAGGATCACAGGCTACAACTGCTATTATACTCATGCAAACACTGCATAGCTTGAAGAAAGGATTGGAATGTTCCAGGTTAGCCATATCTTGGCATCAATGGTCCTCATGGAGGATGAATTGAGCCCACCTTAGGACATGGAAGTGAAAAATATCTTGCATAAAGCCTGATCCTTTCTTGATCACCATTCAGTATATCCTCCTCATCAAGAACCACCTGCTCATCTATCAAAGGCTTGCAATTGTCGTTTATCACATCCCGTGCATGCATGGATCAAAGTCCAGAAATGAATTAGAAGCAAGAATGGTAGGATGGAAGAAGACCCTTCCCACCCTGCTGCTCTTTCATGTAGTGCATGCCAAAATTAACCAACAACTCTGAAAAGTCTCCAGCTTCCAGTCATCCAGCAGTCATTGTTTGTCCAATAATCACCCAGGCTTCGTGAGTCCATGCATTAAAAGACCAAAGGGATATATTACTGAACACAATTTTTTCCCTTTGAGACAAGTCTTGCTCTGCAATAGTGTGCAGAAAACTATTGGGTGATAGATCTGACAGGAAGAATGACAGAATTACAGGATGGGCACTACTATGCTGGCCCCAAATCACGGTCTGCCAATATAACCACGATTAGGTGGCCCCAAGCACAGATAGGTTCTTGCAGCCATTCAGTCAACAACAGCGCTGCCTTGGATGATTCAGGCATCTTAATTCATCAGTAGCGAGGCTAAGACTTTGACTTGCTCTCTCTGCTCAGCATATGACAAATAACGTATGATGGATTTGACTTTGTGTCCACAAGGAGGGCCTAAAATTGTCCCTTCTCCAGACACGCTCTGTATTTGCTGGGTATTACCCTCCTGGTTTTCATCAAGTGCTAAGTACAGCAGCTGCACTATCTATACCACCACAGAAGATCACTTTTCTCTTACATGAAAAGTTCGGTGAATAAAGAGCAATACAAAGCCTAATAACAAAAATTCCAAAATAGTGACTCCTTCTTCAACTCCATGAAATCAGTTAAAGAAGAACATAAATGTTGAGAGATGTTGGTGCAAAAGGCCAGAATTCATTTCACATTGTTTGAGTCTGCTCACTTTTAGAGAGCATTGTCTGCAGATTTACGATTCACGAAGTAGCACTAAGGATGTCTAGGCAGTTTGGCAACAGCCTCTTAGATTGTTATAAGACAGAATGGAAATTGAAGCTGAAAAGGATGCCATAAAGTAATTGGGTTATTAACTGCTTCCATTCTGAATGACATGCAGGTGCACCCAGAAAATGCTCTTTTCTATTATTTTTTTGGACACACTGCACCAGATACTTCCAACACATTTGACTGAATGCCCTACTTAGAAGAAAGGTGTTTTATCGTCCCCACTAAGGAGAGGGTAGGAGCTATCTGGCAAATCAAGGTCCTTTTCAACCACTTGCTGAAGGCATTATGACTCATTTAGAAAAAAAGGAGAAATTACATCTTTGACAAACGTCAAGCTAAGTAATAGGCTTTCACCTCCCTAAATTTCCTGTTTTCTTTCAGATTTTATAATATGCTTCATTTTGGCATGTGGTCACAAGGAGACCGCTACTGGGTATGACCACTTAGAAACTGCTGCTTTTCAAGTGACTGCAGCAGGAAAACAAAACTGCTGTGTGCACCTCAGGGCTGGTGTGTCCACGGGCACTTGTAGGGTTAGTTTTCAGTGCTGCGTCTTTGAAACAAGCAGACTTTACAGGACTAAGAAAGTCATAGCCAAAAATCAAATCCAACCTGTGTTAAGGAACTCTGCTGCCTCACTGCTCACTTTTCTTTCTTCTGCTTTTAAGGGATGGTAGGAGGTAGGGGGTAAATACAGGTGGCCAGTAGACAACAGTGGAAATAAGGTTGGAGATTAAAGATGCATAGCTGTCCAAGTGGTGGATTTTATTCTGGACTTTGAATAAATTTTTGCTTCTCTCTCACCAAGATCCCCAATACGTGGTATCTCTCACTTTCCCCACTTCTTACAAATCTGCTGGTCTCCCCAGAAAAGGCTGCAATGTTTCACACAGTTACAGTTAGCTGTTAAGTAACAGCTCAGGCTTTGACCAGCCAGCACAGCCTCATTCACTGAAAGCAGACAGAAGAGACAGAGATGGCTAGAATAGGGATTATTTTTTTTTCCCGCTTCTACACAAAGTTACAACTCTGGGAGGAAGGGAAGCAATTTGATTTAAATTAGGAGAATATGGCAAAAATTTTCCATTTTCTTTACAAGCGCCTGAAGTATGCAGAACAGCAGCATGCATAACCACACTAATGCAAGACTCGAGAAGGCTCATTACCAAGAGTCTGAACAACAGTCAGAGCTCTCTGCAAGCTAGTCACATTACTTGCGAAACATGAGTGCTCATGGACAACTTCCTGTTTAAAAGCAACAAAGCGCTGAGAAGTCATAAATTAGAATGATTGTATGGATGCCTCAGTAAAAAGTAAAGCTGCAGAAAAATACAGCTATGTCTTAGTGAAGAGGAGGGAAAAAACCCATCTGTTAAAAGCAGATGAATTGAACTATGTGCGTGAGAATAACGTAAGACAGATCAGTAGCTACAGCAGCCATCCCAGCTTAGCTCCATCTAGAGAACAGGGAGTCAAGAGGGAAGAGAAGATGCACAAATGTCAAGGTATCACAGAGAGGATATTAGGTTTGGGAGATGCCTTAGCAAGCAAATTCCAAATGCAAAATTGATAGCAATCATTTATTTTTTTTTTTTAAAAAAAGATGCTATCCTGGAGGAAATAAAACATCAGAGGAAGTTAGCATGTCACGTATTTCAGATGCATCCTTTTACACATAGAACAGATACATTTTTTCTTACTTTTTTAGGGGAAATAAGCCTTAAGTAGTGTCATAACGTCTTGCTATAGTGTCAAAAAAAAATGCAGTCAGAAATATCAGACAGTCAGATCTTTGTGAAGCCTGTTCAGAGGGTACTATAATGCATGCTATTTGGCAAAGACATTTTCAAAGTGTTGCCAAGCCCCAGTCAGTTTATGGATTTAAGACCCGGGTTGTTTAAGGCCCTGTTTACAAAGCAATGCATCATGTCACAGCACAGCAGTGAAGTTGTAAATGGATCCCAAATTCTGAAAAAAACCCCTATGCCACAGTGGAATATAGATCACTCTGAGACGCAGCCATAGGCTTCAGGAGGAAATGCAAGCTTTTTCCTACAAAATCAGCATGCCAGCTCCTGAGCTGGTATAAATCAAAGTAACCCTTTTTCAGATAAAGAGAACAATGCTGATGTACATGCACTGAATCACATTGAATATCTCTTAACACTGGCCTAAGAGCCTCAGAACTGGATCCTCAGTCAGAAGTGGATGCCTAACTCCTGCTGGCTGCGCAGAATTAGGTATCCAAATCCCTTCATGGAGCCAAACCTACGTGTTTACAACATGCAAGAAATGCAGTGTACGTCATTTGTATTCCGACTAGTGCCAGATTTAGCACCAGGAAAGAGGTGACAAGTGATGCACAGGCTAATCAGCTCCACTGAAAGGGCTGTACTGGACTAACACAGATATCCTGCTCCCAGGAGCTGAGCCAGCATCTCTGCTGAGCTATGCCTTAGAGACATACTCACTTGCTCGGCACTGCTTCATGGCTTGCTAACACCAGGCTAAGTTACACGTGACATTTTCATAAATGACATAAGACCATCCCTTCAATGCAATGCTGCAAGTACTGCCAAGGCTGTGGAGAAGCCCGGCAAACTCATTGAGAGACAGCTGGAAGAGGGGAGCAGTGTTTGGGACATCACAGCATGGTTGTGGCACATGCACCACCACACTGCTGACAGCCAAAGCATGGAGACAGCTTGCTATCTCTGCACTGTCCTCCAGCCTTGCTGGTCCTGGCTCAGTGCAAGGAAAAAACACCCTTCACCTCTGGCCACCAACAAGCCATAGACAACATTATCCCCCTCCAGCTCCAAAAAACCTGCATGGACTTTGCTCAGAAGGGACCTGCTTATGTCTTTTACCATCCAGGAAATCAGAGGGTGCATTTAGCTGTGTTGTTCTGGCTGCTGTTGAACAGGGTTAAACAGACCTTTCAACCAAATCATCTTACTGTCCTCCACCTCTGCCTCTGAGGTTACCGCCCTCTCAGACCCATATGCATAAGCACACGAGGATACACTCTTTCACCCAGCTCTGCTCAAAAGACCTGTGTTAAAAAAACCCTACTTATAAGAACATTTCCATTTACCTGTATCCCTTTGGCAAAGTAGAATAACACATAGGTTTAGCAGCTCTGCAGAAAAGGACCTGGGTACTGGTGGACACTAAGCTGAATGTGGACCAGCCATATGCCCTTGAGGTAAAGAAGGCCAACAGCCTGGGTTACTGGAAGACCATCACCAGTGGTCAAGGGAGGTGATTAATTGATTAATCATCTCTCCTCAGCCCTGGGGAGACATGTTTGGAGCGCTGCTTGTCCAGTTCTGGACAAGTAGGTACTGGAGCAAGTCCAGCAAAAGGTCACTAAAATGATTAAGGGCTTGGAGTATCGCGTATGAGGAGAAGTTGAGAGATGGGTTTGCTCAGCCTAGAGAAAAGAAGGCTCAGGGGTGGTTGTGTCTTTTTAATGCATGTAAACATCTGATGTGAAGAAGCAAGAAACACTAAGTTAGATTCTTCTCAGTGACAGGACAAGAGGTACACATTGAAACACAGGAAAATCCATTCAAACTTAATTAAAAGTTCAGGAAGTTTTTTTCTTATGTGTGATCCCCCTTGCAGACACTGGAACCCGTTTCCCAGAGAGGCTGTGGTGTCTCCGTCCTTGCAGATATTCAAAACCTGAACATGACCCCAGGGCAACCCTCTCTAGTTGGCCCTGCTTTGAGCAGGGGTGTTGGACCAGGCAGACTCTAGAGGTGCCTTCCAATCTCAGCCTTTCTGTGACTCTGTGACTACTCCATATACAAGTGCAAATTATAACCGCAGAGCTGAAGAGGACAGCAAACCTTAGGGGGAAGGGAGAGGACAAGCTGTTGGTAGTGGTAATCTTTGAACCCAACACAGCTGTGGCCAGGTTACCATGTCCAAAAGTAGTTCCATGCTCCAAGTCTGCACTGTAAGCCACGCACAGTACTGTGAGACCAGCCAAGATAAATCTAAAAGGCTTCAAAGTGATTACTGGCATAATAGATGGAAATATAAAATAAAGTAAGATTTAACTGGCACCTGATGGGGTAAGCAAATTGGGACATAATTGGAGGATAGAAGTCCTAATTAGTTATTCAGTTTTTAAGTTACTTGCTGTAGTTTCATTACATTTTTTCATACAAACTGAGCATGAAAGTTCCTCTTCTGATGGCAGAAAGAGAACAGATAGAACTCAGAACTCTACGCAGCTTGCTGCCTCCTTCCTCTGCTAGAAAATGATAATTATCTCAGGCCTGCCTAATACTGTAGGATTTATCCCAGACAGTGCTGGTACTTTCATTGTTCTATACAGCGCTGGGTTTTTTCATCCACAGATCTCAAAGTGCTTTACTGTCAGGAAGGCAAGCAGACCTCTTTAAAAGACATAAAACTCTCTTCAAGTCATATACATTTTATGATGTATTCATCTCACTTTATACATGAGTGTCAGAACTGGGACAAGTGCTTAGCGAGTCCTATAAGACAGAGGGAAATTTCTTTGCATAACTTGCGAGCAAAAAAACCAAAACACCTCAGAAAGGAATATGGGACTTAGTGCCTGTGCAGAGTCAGTACGGAGGGTGTTGCAGTAGCTTTCAACCTCTTTGCCCTGTACAAGCTCAGGGTGGCTTCTCAGTCCTGTCTGAAGCACCAGTCAATCACAGATGAGTTACAGCAACCTCCCTGGTTTGCAGCACCATGAGGTGCTCTTCATAGTGCTCAGGTGGTGCTGGAGTGAAGATCTTGTTGATGGTGTTTTTGCTTAAAAGAGGCACATGAGTCTTGAGTGACAGAAAACATCAAGGAGTCAAGACAAAGCGAGAAGAAAATGCCTAGACAAGGGCTTTATTCAGCAGTAGACTACTTCTGACATTACTGAGCTGCAGGAAGAAAAGGAGGCACGCTGCCAGGGGAGGGTGATCAGGGTGCTGGGACAAACAGATAGGCTTGGGCATCCCACTGCCCGCGGGGAATAAAGGTGCAAGAGCCTTCCGTAGTGTTGGAAATCAAAGGAAAACTGTTTTTTTGATGATGCTAAAACTTAACTGGGTCCAGATTGGTTTGGATTTCTTTAATCCTCACAAATGTTGCAATAAAATTACGTTTTTCTTCCAGGCCACTAGGGACTTTTATTCCAACTTCAGACATTGTGAGCATCTCACTGTGGGCCAAACACGTCATAAGTTTATTGCCCTTCAACACTCTGATCCTCCACACAGGAACGGCAGGTAAGATTTCTGGTTGATGTAAAGCAGATAAACTCCATCACAACCCAAAAATATTGTTTTTCTTGATCAGTTGTTTCCACAGAACAAAATCCATACTGATCAGCTCATCAGTATCCTGGCTCTGACAGCAATAGCTTCCATATTTACAAAATGGGGACCAGAAGTAAGTGGGACAGCAACAGAGTGTTCCCACCTCTAAGATCCCCCCACCTTCTGACAGCCACCGGCTTAGAGAGCTGGTAGACGGTGGTTGCATGTGTACCAACATGTTGACTGACCCTTCAGAAACTTGCCTGATTTCTTCCTGAACCCACGTATAACTTTGAATTCCACATCTTTTGTGGGTGACTTTCACAAAAGTGGCACACATTTATTTTTTCATATTTTAAATGTATTACCTATTTCTTTCTCTGTTTTTCATTTACTGAGGAAAAATGAAAAATCATTCCTCGTCCACCTGCTCCACACCACAGCTGATTTTAAGGAGCTCTATTTTATCTTCTCCTCAGTGATCTCTTCCAGGCTAAAGACTTGCAGTTTTTTTTCAGATGGAAGCTGTATAATAGTATTCATGCCTGTCTCCACACTAGTCCTACTTATATCCTTTCTGAGATGAGGACTCTAACTGCATACCAAATTAGAGACATGAGCACAGCTTTATACAGTAGCATAATGTTTTCTGGTTTGTTCCCACTTCCTTTCCTAATAATTCTTAAGAGTCAATTTGCTTTTTGACTGCTGCTAGAATTAGCTGGTGCTTTCAGAGAAATACTCATAATGACTTTCAGAGCACCTTCCTCAATGGAAATAGCTCATCTAGAGCCCACCAAGGTGTATGAACAGTTAAGGTTATTTTTTCCCTTGTGTATTACTTTGCATTTATCAATACTGAGCCTTTGGCTCCATGCTGCCACTCAGTACTTTTTATCATGTTTATTCTACAGTCAATTTTAGCTTTTACTACCTTGAATATTCTGGTTCACTAAATTTTGTCATCTCACTATTAATTAATCCTCTTTTCCAGACCATTTATGAATGTATTGAATGGCACAAGTTCTACCTAAAATCCACAAGAAACCCATGAGTGGCATCCTTCCACTGTAAAAATGGTAATTCTTATCATTTGCTTCCTGTTCTTTAGCCAGAGTGCTTTCCCTCTTAATTTTTGAGAACTTGGTTTGAGTGCCTTTAGCATTAGACTTTGTTGAAAGCCTGACAGAAATGAGCAACGTCAGCTGGATGACCCTAATACAATTGGTCTTCTTGGAGAATTCCCATTTCTAAGGCATAACTTTCTTTTGTATAAAACCTACTTCAATTCTTTCTCATCATATCATATTTATCCATGAATCTTCTGATTTTATTTTTACTATAGCTTCTGTTCATTTGCTTATTAAAGTCCTATCTACTGTTTTATTTTTCCAGCTATTCCCCCCCTGAGCCTTTCTTAACAACTGACTTAATATTCTTCACTTGCATATTTTAATGGCCACAGTATAATGAAACTATTTTTCTATCCTTTCTTTACTATCTTCTATCAGAAGCTTGATGGCTTCTGTCTTACTCTCTTCCCCCTCCCCAAAGGATACAGAACTTGTATTATTTTACTCCTAGAGGAGTCTGTGTGTTGCATTCTTACACTCCTCATTATTTCACACCTCTCTGCTTTCTATAGTCTTCGCTTTAAAAACACCCTTAAATTCTTAAAAGCATTAAGTGCACAAAAGCAGCCTGGTTTGGATAGTATCCATCCTTCCTGTATAATCTCCCCGCAGTCTAAGATGTTCTCCATTTTCAAATAAATTAAAAATAAATAAAAAACATCCTTTCACCATTTAAAGAGAATTCAAGCATGTATTAACACACCAACCATTCATCTAGCCTCAGATGTGGTACTGAAGGCATTGCAGAACATGCTGCCATGAAGGTCCTGTCTTTAGCCTCCTGCTTAATAGACTTCACTTAACAGACTCCGACCTACGAGACTAGTGGTTGATACAGGTCTCGATTTCCAATAACCAAACCATTCCAGCACTACAGCCCATCTGCCCATACCAGTGGGGACATTACTCATGGTGAGAAGATTCCCTGGCTGGTGGATGGTTCCTCCCTCATGACCTGTTTCTGTCTCCCTGAAGAGATGCTCTCCTGCTCAGAGGCTTTCCTCCTGCCTAGCGGTACTCAGTTGGAGGTAGGATGGCTCCATCATGTCCCTGCAAGCCGTGCTACATATCTCCTGGTCTCCCTAAGCTGCAGCAACTCGGCTACTGGCACCTCAAGTGACAGCTCACCAAGGACCAGGAGGTCCCCTGCACTACATGGACACAGAAACCATCAGTAAATTAAACAGGTGATTGTACCCAAAACGCATCAGGCAAACTACAGACCCCTGACCTACATCTACCTCCCTTTTGTCTTACTTCCAGAGGTATTTGGCTACTTTCTTGTCACCTATTTATCTGATTTTCTTCAGTATTTTTCTAAAGATTTGGGTGTAAAGAACCCCAGAGCTGAACTGCCCCATAACTGCTGCTCTTTCACTCAATTCCAACTGAAATTCTGCCTCCATTATTAATGCCAGAATGTTGGGTGACCTTAAAGATATTACAGACAAGGTTAGAACAGAGTTTCTTTGCTAACTAGAGGTGATAAAAAGCCTCTTCAAAGTAATTTTGTTTACAGACTGACAGCACATATGCCTTGCTTCAGTCACCTATAGGAAAAGACCTCAGCCAAATTGGTGGCAGGGGGTGTGGTGATATGAAGTTATATATTTACTTAATCTTTGAATATAGTGGGTGAATATGACTGAAAAAAAAGAATGACTCCTTAGCACGACTTCAGCACTTGAGAGGCAAAGGTTTTCTTTCAGATGAATCTCAACAGGGAACATAAATTATTTTATTAGATATCTCTGGGCCCTTACTTTCCCTTTTAGATAGAACAGCAATACCTGCTTTTTTGTGGTTATGTTTGCTGAAGGTCAAAGAAAGGTCTTAGATTTCTGCCCTCTGCCCATCAGCATCAGGAAATCACTATTTCTATTCTGTGTCCCAAACCCATAGAACAGTATCTTCTTGTCAATGAATTTGAGGTTGGCCTTAGGTTAGCCTCTCTGAGCTTCCTCAGGAAAAGAGAGTTGTTATTAACTAGTCATTAACTAGACAGGAATATCAAGAATAGGATGCTTTAGTGTCAGTGATACAGAAAAAGAAAAAAGAAGGTTTCTTCTGCCAATAGGCTGTTGCAGCCCTTAATGGCACCAATTGTTTATGAGTGCCCTTTGCAATGAGAAAACGGCCGACCCTTCTTTCAGTTTTCACTGATCCATCGCTTTTCCACTGACAGAAGTCCAGAATAGAGTCTGGTATAAACTTGACATGAATGAGCAGAGAACCAGGGCACATGTTTTCAACTTTCCTGGGCTAAGACTTTACAGTTTAGTCTCAATAATGTGAGTACCTTAACTCTAATTTGCAGGAGAGGCATACATGATCTATATGACATTATCAACTGATGTACTCATAGCACAAGATCAGCCTTCCTCATCCTGAGTTTCTACCTTGCATAGAGTTGATAATTACAGATTTACTTGGCTACTGATAGAAACCTGCAAGTTCTTCATCATATATCTTGCAAAGAACAACATTACTGTTGTGATGTGAAGCGTTCCTTAAATGGTCCTTCCGAACCATTTTAACTGTTTGACTTTTAAAACTGAAGTAAGTGAGACTAATGTTCAGGACCTGAAGACACTCCATGCTACAAGGGAACCAGAGTATGTCCTTAGCTTGGGAGAGATGTCAGATGAGTACCAGCTACTCTCCAAACTCACTACACAAAGATGCACAGCAAACTTCTCTCCAATTCACCACACACTAATAGAATTTAGAATTTAATTTCTTTGAGAACATGAAAAACCTGCAAAGGTATTTCTTTATAGCCTTCTCTCACTGACAGTGATATCTAAGCTCTTTTTGAGAATCATTCATCCAAAAGAGTGCATATTTTTGAGATGTAACACCTCACCTCAAAGCTGAAGGTGCATCGGAGCATCTTGAAAACTGAGAAATATGGAGGAAGGAATACTTACAGCATAAAAAGGGATATTAAATGCAAAGGGTTAAAGCCATAGTGGTGTTTATGTGCTGACAGACAACCACAGTGCAGCCAGAGCCAGGTAGTCAATCAGACCAAGTCCTGCCTCAAATTTCCTGGTGTCTGCCTCTCAAATGAGGAATGCTCAGTTTACCAGATCACCAAATTGCTGTCAAGGACACTGGCTACACAACATGCCCTGGTGATGCTTCGAGTCACAGGACATAGCAATGGCAACCCCTCCCTAAGCATCACTAGGTAGTCCTCTGGATGGATACAATCCTGAGGGACTCGAGGTGCTTACTTAGTTAGGTGGCAACTGGGAGCTTTGCTGCCATGGCTAGGAAGCCTGAACAACAGTATCTGACATCTTTTGTGGATTTAAATAAGGTTGTTACCCCTCACTTATTAGCATTTAGCTTGAGCTAGAGTTTAACAATCATTAGAATCAGCATAATTACCATATGCCAGAGATCCATTTAATAAGTTATGTATCTCCACTTTTTGTATTTCAAGAATAAACTGGAAATAATAAGTGTTTTCTTTCCAATACTCCTTTGAAAATTAGACTATTAAAAAGATCATACAGTGCAATATACAGTATTTACTACTTCAGCTTTATCTTGCAGCACTGTAGTTTACAGCTAGCTACTGACTGGTAACCTAATTTTGTAGATGTGTAAAATGTTGCAATAAACAGATTACTATGTATTTGGAACATTAATTGCCTTCCAACATCTAGGAATTTCTCAGTGAGCTCACCAACAGGTTTTATTGGCAGTATAAAATTTACTGTGTTGATATACCCTTTAAAACTCCGAATACATCAGAGCTAGCAAAATGCAGGGGAGAGATTACAGAGAACAAGTCAAAAAATTTAGATTAAATTCTTCCCACCCTATGCCTCCCATGTCTTTTACACAGCAACCCAAATTAAGCCACAGGAGAAGTGGCAACACTTATAAAGAAAAGTAATCACTTGTTACCAGAAGCATTCACAGGGAATTGCTAACAAAGCCACGTATTTATACCAGAGAAGTCTAAGACACAAGAAAAAGGCCTCATTATGTGGGGTGTTTGAAATATTTGACCACAGCAAGCCAACACAACGCAAGACCTTTACATTTGTAAGACAAAATGAACCACTTAAAGACACCGTTGTGGAAGTCCTGATTTACATTACATGGAATTTATTGCTGTATTATTAAACTGACAACTTCTGTAAAACTTGCCCCTGAGAAAGGCATGTAGGCATCATACAGTTTTACCTAACCATTAATAGGAACTTCCAGGAGGCAAAATGAAAGTAAATAAATGAGATGATAACTCACGAAGACAACAGACATTTGAACAGAAGACTCTCTGTTGACCAAAAAGAGCACGTGAGAGAGAAACAGAAATAACTATACAGGTACAAGCTTGCAACTTGCATCTTTAATAAATGCGCTACCTGAAAAGTGAGAATCATCAAGAAAGGTTAGTGTCTTCCAGATCAGTAATCTGTAAGTTTTAACTATGTTTTATCTTTTTGATCAAATAAAATTCAACCAGTTTTCCTGCATCTCTCTCGTTTTAATGAGAATGGACTGTATTTTTATTTAGAGGAAGAAATGCTCAAACTAAAAATGTCCTTGCCTGGTAGACTTGATTGCCTTTGAGGCTGCTTCAACATCGAGTTATTTTAAGCCATTCTGGAGCACTTCACAGGCTCCCTCTGGAAACGGCGGCACCACGACTCACACAACATCCACCAGCAGGAAAGCAAAAATGGCTTTTAAAATGGTCGTGTTAAAATTTCTTGGTGCTCTGCTACTTAAGAAAAGCAAAAGGAGCATGCCCTTAGTTCAAGTATGAATAAACAGGTACTAGTTATGTGTGTCCACAAACAAAATGCCAAAAAACATCAGTATTCTCAGTTTCAATGTAGGATTTTTTTTTTTTAATTGTTCAAAATGTGCAACTTGTTTAAAACAGCAGCAACAAACTCAAAAGAACTCAATCATCTTGAAAAATAACAAGCAGACTCCTTCCTGGGAAATGCAGCTTTTCCTCCCTTCCTGCCAGAATTGACTCAAAGGAGGTTTGCTGTTGCCATGTTTTGTTAGAAATTCAGCGTTAAATGCATGACCGGTGTTACCGGCATGAAGGTGCCCCAGACCAGAGCCTCAGTGCTCATCTGAAATCAGGAACAAGAGTCAAAGCAACCCCTCACCCCCACTGTCCCAGTACTCCTGGCTAGCACTTCCCACCAGCAGAGCTTTTTCCCTTTTATATGTATTTTCTATACAGTTTTCACTGATACAGGTACCAAATCATCTGTATCACTCATGTCATATGAGGGGTAAAGCCCAATTCCATTTCTTATGATGAAGTGTCATGAAAACATGCACCCATACATATCCATACCTACCAGCCCGAATTGAGTTTCAAAAATATATGCATGATTGACATTCAAGAACCATAAACAAAATTAGTGGCCGTCATTCAAGCAGAAAGTTATTATCAGGTGGCACTAAACAAACACAGGCTCAAAGCAGAATAGAAGTTTTTTTTAATAATGGATGTATAAGTAATTTAACTAATCGCTACAGTCAGTCTAGCAGAGCACATTTTTCTCGTACATAAGCAAACAGAAACCTGGGAAGTTATAAGCACTGTGCTAGCAAATTAATCTTAGAATACAAATGTCACTGCGGAAAATTCCTATATCCTTTCATTTTTTAATTTAAATTATAGGGTCATTTAATTTGTTTTAAAAGTTTAATCTGGACCAGCATCCCAAGAGCTTGAACACTGACAAAAGAGATGGGAAGGAAAATGGCATCCAGCCCCACAGCAGGTTGGACACGGCCTCTTTGCATCCCTGCAGGGAGGGACCAGCTACTGGGCTTTCACACAGAGCCAGTTCAATGCCAGCAGTCATTGCTAAGTGATGGATACCTCTGCAGAGCAGATGTGACCACTCAAATCTCCATGGATCTGGCTGTGAGGAGTCATGAGCACAGGTTAAATGCAGGGCGCAGCCTTCCCCTTGCAACAGCTTTGCTTTCGCTTGTAAATGGACGGGTTTAGACAGGAGCCAAAACGTGAGCAGGAGCCCTTCTCCTGCAGACGCCAGTGGGGACCATGTCCGTTCTCAGAGAGGGGTGGGCTGGCTGGGGACTCCAGCACCCAATTTTGCCTCCTTCAGCTTTGCTTTAAGCCAGATGCTGATCTTAGTTTCCCTGGTATCTCCATTAAAGTCATTGTAAAGACCAAGATAGCTGAATCTTGAGCCACACTGGGACAATACTGATGGCTACGAGTGGCAGAATCTCACCCCAGTTAATTAATTCTTGCAGGTTTCTAATGAGCAGAGGTGGTTTGTATTCACAGGCAGCATTTGCTGCTGCTTTATAATATATGCAGTAATTATGCAGCTGATGGAGCCTTATGTAGCTGCTAGTTCTTTCCTATACATAAATTAACAGCAGGATTTGTGTAATGACGGGATAATGAAGGCCTGGGTCATTGGTATTCATCTGTAGACGGCCTTGAGAGGCTGGGTCAAAGACAGAAATGTTATTTGGCTAACACAGATAGAGACCATTGTTAAAGGATTCATAATCTTATTCCACTCAAGACCCATATTAACTCTCTCCATGGCTGATAAAACAATTTGGGGGTTGCAGGTGTTGGGGTTTTTTTAATTTGTTTTCTTTAATTTTTTTTAGGTGCTTGAGAGAAGTCCCTTCCTTGTAAGACTGGCTCTGTGCTGGATTAGCCCCACTGAGCCACAGATTGCCACAGCAGGCTGCCTCTAGCAGCCCCGCGTTTGGGTCCCAGCACACAGGAGCAGCCAGGGAGCTGGGACAAGTGCCTTCAGGAGCCACAGCACCCTTTTCTTCTCACTTTTGTATCTTCTGTTCCCCATTTGTGTTCACTTTCCACAGCTCCAGGGCTGCTCCAGGGCTCTGATTTTCCCCAGTGCTGCAGGATGGTTTCCTTGACTGCAGCAGAGGCTGTGTCTCAGTTGCTCTGGCAGCAGTGTTTTTATTAGGTCATGTTAAAATTTCTTGGTGCCTTACTACTTAATCTGTTGGTTTTGGCCCAGCACATCCTTGTGCTGAGAGAATGTCTTGTTCCCTCCCTCTATCTGGAGCACCCTCAGTACTCTGACATCCTTTCAGAGCCAGGCAACAGGTGAGCCCCAAGACAGGGCAGAGGCACTGGCCAGACCTGCATGCCTCCTGCAATGCACAAGAGTAAAATATATCAATGCAAACATGCAAGGAGCAGCACTGTGGTTGGGTAACAGATGCCTGGGAATACTTTTGGAAGGAGAAAACCCATGGTTGAAATGCAGTTTGCAGACAGCCACACTGCTGAGCCAGGCAGATGGGCAGTGCCAGCTGCCTCCAGGTAGGTTAGCCTAGGCAAAACCAAGCAGCCTTGACCACAATCAGCACTGTCCAACAAGGTCCTCAGCTCTAGAAAGATGAAATTTCAGCTTTTTCACTCCCACTTCTTGCCGGTGGTAGAAAGCCTCCTCTCTTCCCAGATGCTTCCTTTCACATTCAAGCATATACTCCACTCCCTTTCCCCTTGCCCTGCTCTTCTTCCTCTACAGCCATGCTTTGCCAGGATGCAACTCTGAGAAACGGACATGGATATTCCTCCTCATCAAGTCCATCTAGACTGGGTTTTTGGACCGCTCATCCCCACATGCCACCATCACCATGTGGCACTCACACGATGAGTGGCGATGGTAATGATTGACTCCCGCGTCAAGTTGTGGACCCCAATTACTGCAAGACAGCTGGCTGGGAGTGCAGGGAACAGCAATGCACACGGCTACATTAGACAGGGCTCTGAGCTTCTCCATCTCTTCTTTCTAATCAAAGAATGGAGATTTAAAAACGATACCTGATGGTGTCTAGCTTGTTATGTGTGAATGAAATCATTCCTTGCCGTGCTCATCTTCAACTCCCACAAAGGCAATAAAAGGCCCTCCTGTGCCTTATTACCCACACAGCCTCCGCCTGCCTCCAAATTCTCTCTAGCTAAATGAACCATGGCTGCCTCACTGCAGAGGGGAGGGACCAGGGATGGAGCCTCTGAAGGAATTAAGGCAGAGCGATGCGTGGATGATGGCAATCTAAAAAAGACACCCCAAAACATCAGAGCAGAGGGTTGTAACTGGTTTACACATGAGCCTAAGAGGCATAAGTTCCTTTTATCCATTGTGTTTTCCAGTGATGCCACTTAAAAGAAATATTTGGTTTACTGAGATCTTTTCCTAATGTGTCTGATTTATACAGCACTTTGAGATCCCATGGGGAAGAGGGATCCTGTATAACTGGGCTTAGGAACTGTTTGAACAGTCCTTTTCCATGGTGCTGCTTCTGAGTGTAATGGTGATACCTGCACTGACTCTTACAACCAAAGTGCCTCAGGGGAGAGTCGTCATTGAACACTCTTAATCCTGGGATCCACTCCCCTTTGATCTGCCCCATCCCTGAGATTTATAGTGTGTAAAAGCACCAGTTCCTCTAATACTACTGTCTTTGTCTTTGACTCACATCTTTCTTTTGTTCTTAACTGATACACTTTCAGTCATTTGCATCTTCCTGTAAAGTATCTCTCCTTCCTGTGCAATGATACAGCACTGTGTTCATCACCTACAACACCCAGCCATCATCCAGCACCTATGCCTGCAGTCTTCCTCACATTTCCAGTCCAGCCTCATCTTTTCCAGCATAAGTTTTGCTGATGACACCCTTCAGCTTCTCTCCTCTTGTTGTCTCTACCTGACAGCATCGAGGTCAAGTCTCTCATTCTTGGACCCTTGAGGACCCCTAGCTTTCTTTGCCACTTCTGTTCACTCCTACCTCTTTGCATTAAAACACTTCTACTTCACACTTACACCCACTCCAATGCTACAACAGCAGAGCCATGCTAAAGTTATCTCTGGTTTGCAATCTCTTCTTCAAACCTGAAAGAAATTTCTCACTGGTAGAAACCAGGAAAAGACCCAGTCTCTGCAGCTAGTACATCCAAAAGCAAAATGAATGAATAATCTCTTTCATTGCCTATCTTATTCTTGTTGGAGCTAGACTGGGATGCCCCTGTGCAAGTCTGCATTATTTTCCATTGAGAAAGTCACTGGAAAGGCTTAGGGAGTAAGGTCTATCCACTATGAGCAGAGCAGACATAGCTGTGAAACTGTAGGGTCTTTGAGCTGGGCTTTGTGGCTTATATGCCTGAGAAGAACAATGTGTGTGAACACTGTTCTCCAGATAACAAACAAAGCAAGTAATAATAACAAGGATAATCACTGTATTAACAGCGGAGTTAGAATGGAATTAATAATTGTTAATATCAAGGCTACATCTAGTCATAAATTTATATAGTTTACTCAGTTTTATAAAAGTCTTGGAGTCGTGATTTCAGTAACTGCACATGTGCAAATACCGTTTACCAAGAGCCATTGACAGCATTTGAACATGACACAGGACCTCCTGGCACTATAACTCCAGGGATACAGTGGAGAGGATTTGGACTTCCTCATCATTATTAGCTTAATGAGATTACCTTAGTAAGTTTTGCTCTCTCCAGGCTAGTTTATAGAGGTTTGTTTAACAATTGTCAAATCTCTGCAAAACAGCTTGTTGCAATTGAGATGAGGTAGAGAAGGCGGCCTCTCATGACTGCGTTGCTAAAGAAATTGCTTTCTGTGATGGAGAACTACTCGGACAAGAAATAAGAAAACAGGGACTGAAAATAGCAGGAAAGAGTATTTAAAGCGTAACATTTAAAACTGCAAAATACTTGTGTCCATCTCTGCACAGTAATCTACATCTAAACATTTTTTTTCTTCTGTGCAGAAGCTGTATTATAAATTTAATGAACAGTTACAGCCTCACTGAACCAATATTTCTCATACCTTGGTAATGGATTCAGGAAAGAAATAGAGAAGGCTTCCCATCCCATCCATTCTCATTATCAACTCTTTCCTCCCTCCTGCAATCAACATATATACACACACTTGCAGAAAAGCATACATCTCATTACAGTTTTCAAACCAGTTCACTGGACTGTTAGAGATGCCAGCGTGGATTAAGTCTCTGGAGAGAGATTCTCTAATAGCTTTGGAAGCTTTAAAAGCTTCGTATTTTCTGTTAGATTTGTTATTACTTGAACAAAATTATCAGAATGAGATGGTTTGCTCCAACTGATGTCTCTTTGCCAAGTCAGAAATCATCTTCCCAGGCTAAAAAGGTCAGGTATCGATCAGTGTTACACAAGCTCCAAGGAGAGTAACAAACTCACAGCCTATAGTCCTGATCCCATTGCGTGACCGGCATGTACAGACCCCCATACAGTCCCTGTGAGCTCAGTAAGACCCATGAAACCATGTGGGCTTTGTCATGCTGATCAGATTAAAAGCTCAGGGTCCAATAATATCCTCACTTAAATCAACCATAATACACCACATTATCTACTATGAAGAGAGCAGAAGAGATAATAGTTTATAGTCTCCACTTTACATACAAATTCAGCTGCACATCTGTCCAATAGTCTCTTAAAGTATTTCCAAAGGGCTTCGGTATAATATGTTATTCTAATGTTAATCATTTGAACATCACAATTGAAATGAGAAAAACATTGAGAACTGCCTTAAAATACTCATTACAGTGGAAAACGTCTGTTTCTGACATGCTTTTCTTTCCAGGAAATCCCTCATACTTTCATTGGCCAAATACCACATTCGGTGTCAGATGCACGCTCGTTGAGATCAAATGCTCCCTGAGCACAATTCCAATGACACGACATCCAAAGCCCCTGCTTACCATCAACTTAAAAGTATATGAAGGTTTATAAAAAAAAGAAGGTCTGATTTAACCAGTGCCTGTCACATGAAATAGCCAACAGCATGACTTCTGTTGATACACTCTCAGGGTACATTTATTGGGAGCCAGCCTTTCTGTGCAATTAGCAGTATCAGCACACTCCCTGCAAACAAACCACAAGCATTACGGGGTTAGAAAGCATTTAAGCCTTTAAGCCCCTAGATCTCCCTCTGAAGGTGTCCTGCTCTTCTTTTCTAATTCATTAGAGAATAAATCTGTGATAAGCAAAGTAAATTAGATTCAGTGACATTCCGCTAATTGAGTCATCTTCCTCTGCCTGGCTTGGCTGGGTTTTTAATTACCAGCTAATCTCATCAATATGGTGGATGACTGGCAGTGTGCAGATCACTGTCGTACGACCACAGCGAAATAGAAATAGAAGTTCATGGCTCATTGGTTGACCCAAGTCTCTTTTGTCATACACAGGAATAAATTGGGCAGATCTGCGGGTCATCTACTGACCTCAAAGTATGGAGAACAAGGAGGATAATAGAAGGTAAATAAACAAATAAAACCAGCAGAGCTGCTGGGAAGATCTGTGGCAGTTTCAGCAATGATGGAGCAGGAGGGAAAAGGGCTCTCTAAACCTGTCCTGCATCCTGATGAAGCCCTACTGCAGTGAGAGACTGGAAATGGCATGAATTGTGAAAGAGATAATTTTGTAATTGAGATCATATTCATTTTGCCCTACTGTAGTGAGCAATATTGCAGATTCTCCCAGACGTTGCAGCACTGAGGAGCTCTGCTCTTTGCAACTCGGAAATCTCCCAGGATTTACAAAGGGAAAGCCCATGCCTGGCACACACATCCAGGAATGCACATCTGGATAGAGTAACAGTAAATGAAGACAAAATTCTCCCCTATAAATTTGTCATATAGTTACACTTACAGCTTAACTATAAACGTTATTATTTTCAAACTCAAACTAATGCACCTAGCTCAATAGAAGCATGGCTTGCCATCCTGGGCACTCCTGCTGCAGTTAAACTTAGTTAGAGGACCAGATTTTCAGCATCACTGAAAACATGATCTGGACATTTTTTTGTTGTAGTTTCTCAGCAAAACTGATCCTGCTGTCAGATTTACACAGGTGGATCCCAGTGTGCAGGGGCTGCTAGCTGGCCCAGGGATCCCAGTCTCTTCACTGAGATATTAAAGTAGGATCAAGGCTTATATTTGTCTACATCTGTTTCCCTTTATTTTTAGACTTAGCTCTATGACATAAGAGCCTAGGATACCTTATTGCCTCAAATAAGATATTTAAGCCAGAGATTTCTAAAGTACATTTACAAACTTTAAATCAAACACTTGATTCATAAAGCAAAGAACAAGAATATTTCTCTCACGCTATAATTCTTTGCAAGCCTCACACCTGAAGTATTGACATCAGTAGAGTTTTATAACAACTTTAGAAGAGGCAAGTCCTGATTTTTCATTTTTTTAAGGTATTTTTGAAGCAGACAAAGCCTGAAACTTAAAGTTCTTATCTATTTTTATCTAGCACTAGTACATTCATTAGAGTAACAGGCCAAAAGCAGCCCTTCTTGAGCAGAAGTTCAGTCCTTTTTGTCTCTCTAATGTAACTGTTAGTGGCTCAGTCTCTGGAAATAACAAAATGGCTGTCCTGTATAAATATGTTCTGACTGTATAAAGTATTTATAAATCATCCATGTCATCTAGGAGCCTGTTCACTTATAATGTGCTGTTTCAATGAACAGCACTGACAGTAAGTGTTAAAACAAGTCACAAAAAATGAACGTGGAAGGGGTCTAAGCACCACCACAGTAAAGTCATTAAACATTGGATTTAATGTCTCTATTTTAATTCCAGAAAAAAAGTTGTGGGTTTTTTTTTTTTATAGCATTCACTTAGATATCTTTTAAAATGCAGTTCTTAGAGAGCCTATTTAGGCACATACATGCTTTCACAGGAGCAGGGAAAGTAATATCACTGTAAGAAATAAAATTAATCCCCATTTTTCTCACCATGAAAGGCAGCAGAGCTGATGCAGCCCTGTATTCTGTGACAGCTAGGGTCCTGCCTGCAAATGCTATACTCCCTCCAGTTCATGTTTCAGAGAGGGCTCAGTCCATAACTGCCCATTCAGCAAAACTGGTCTTTATATTCTGTCCACAAACATCTGCTAAAGCATCCCCGACACCCAGATGACCATTCCCTTGGCTAATCTGAAAACATCCTGAATGGCTGCATAGGTACCTCTGAATTCTCCCCACTTCTCCTTAGGGCAGACCTTAAAAGTAACTATTTATATAGTTATACAGCTGTATATGTTTTTTTTAAAGTACCTAGCCAAGGTCTGCAGGCAGAGATAGATTTCCAGCAGCCAGAGAATCGCTGGCTGCATCTGTTCTGTACAAGATGGATTGATGATTATCATCCTTCGACAGGAAACCCAGCAAACATGGCAACTTCTCACAAGCTAACAACAATGCAGGGGGAACAACAACAACAACAATCAACAGCTCAAGTTTATTCTATCTGCCCCCAAAAAAACAACGAATCAACATCCCAAACCCATGTGAATACTTGCTGGGCAGCCAAGTCCCAGAGCTGATACTCAAAGCAGGAGGGCTGAGGTTGGTTCTCATGACATGAGGCTGTTGACTTCAGCAGAAAATTACTGCTCCAGGAAAATTCAAGATGAGAAAGCACATTTGGCCATTCCTACGTACTTGAACAACTCACCATAAGGGGATTCAGATACTTTCTCAATGTGTTTTACTTGCTACCGAGGGAAGAAGGAAGTGTTACAGCCACCTTCTGGCACACGTGTGCCACTTTCTTCTGTTCTGTAAAAGCAAGTTGACCTCAGCTGCTTGCTGCAATAAATCTTCTCCTTCCCTCATTCTTTTCTGTTTAAAGTTTTTTGTACATTAGACTTAAATACATTATATTCGTTTCTCTAGGAGCCCTGACACATTGTTAAATGACCATGAATCTATTTTAGTTGCACCTTAATTTATTAACTCTCCCGCCTGCCTCCAGTGTAGGTGCCTCTATTGTAGGATCATAGGAGGTTTGGGTTGATTATCCTCCGAACTATTTCATATGCGGAGTCATTATTTCACTCTACTCCATGCTATTATAATAGGGCAAAAAGCTTTCATTTTTTTGTTTTCAGTTCACATTGGGAGACTACATACCTTCTTAGTTTCTTCTAAGCTCTTATATTCTGTTTGTTGCGTAGTGCAGTTGAAGAATACAGATATATTCTGCCTCTAAGAGATGCTTTGCAGAACTTAAAAATAGGAATTTTAGACACTCCTGTCTGCCACTGGGATATCGGTATCAATTTCCAGCTGCCACTTAACCTCCAAAGCACTTCTAATCCCATAGGGCATTTTGGTTTCTCTTGGTCAACAAACCAAAGAGACCAAAGCACCAGCACTGCTGGTCACTCCCTGCCCATCAACGAGGACTGGCTCCATGCAGTCCCAAAGCCATTCCCACCCCACCACCCAAGGAGTTTTGCCCTCAATAAAAGGGCAGCTGCATTCTCTCCAAAGGAAATATTCCTGACCCCCTTTTGAGAGCTCCATTTGCATGTTGCTTTTCTTTGCCTTGACCACACAGTTTCATTCAAGCTGCTCTTAGGAGTTAGTCTTTGACTAACACCACAGTTTGCAGCTCCAGTTTAGCTCTATGGAGTTTCATAGATGGTCTAAAGTGGCTGTGAGAGCCTTGTTAGTGCTTGGTGGCCCCTGAGCAGCCTCGTGCTGCCCAGAGGTGGGTTAACCTCGGCTACTCGGGGATCAGAGCACAAGCAAACACTCGCACCACACTACTGCCTGGGCTGGCTGCAAAGCAAAGGCTCTCCTGCATGGTGGAGCAGCTATTGATTTTTCCAGCTGCTCTCAGGGGAAACTCACAAGAAGAGAATTATTTTCTTTTAAGTTCAAGTGCAGGAGCTTGCCTTGCTAAAGGGCTTATCTTCACATATAAGTTTTACCAATTCAGCTCGAGTTGTATAATTAAAGTTGCGCAACCCCCCATAGCGTGGAAAATCCTATAAAATGCTTTATATGGAGATAGCTATATGAATTTAAAACACTCTCATATCAGTATAAATGCACCCCCATGAGAGCCTCTACAAATATAGTTACTGTCCAAAAGCATATATCAAGGCATTTTATAACTCTTCAGTGATTTATGTCCTGTATAGCATTGAATAGGGTCTAGTTCAAGTCTTCCAAACACAGGGAACAGATGAATCTTTAAAACCTCAAAAGTTAAAAAAAATAATAAATCTATATTTTATATCATATATTTATATTTTATGGTGAGTGCTAATTCAAGTGCCACACAGTTATTTCTCCTTGGATTTCTAGCTCCAGTTCAAACAGGCTTTAGTGTTTTCATTACAATTCAGTATGTTTATTTAGCATTAGAGCTGGCTGAACTATTCATTACTAATTTAGCCTACTTATTTATTTTTATTTGTTTATGGTAAGTGAATCTTCACTGAATAAATCCTAGTTCTCCTCCCACAATTTTCGGACTCTAATAGCATTCCCTGGAGAGTTTGGGAGGACAATCATTCAGACCCATGGTCTATTCACATGTATCAATTCCCCATTTATTCTTCGTGGGGTGTGCCTGAACGCCTGAGTGTTTGCAACGCCTCCTAGGAGCTCCTGCAAGCCCATTTCTGGAAACATTATTTCCCATTCAGTTGTTCTAAAAAAAACCAATAATTAAAAACAAAAGAGAGAAAGAAAACGCAATCCTCCCTCCACACCCTATCTGAGCACTCAGAAGAGCAGTGTGATACAGTGTCATGGATTTTCAATGACAGACAATGCGTAGCTCCCATCCATAGCAAGGCTGGTTAATTCACGTCACTAATGTAGATCCCTATTTGCATACACAAGCTCATTCTGTCCTTGCTTCCTTCAAAGATGTAAAGAGCAGAACATTTTACTGAGATTTTAAATACCTGAGATACTGCCTGCTCTGATGATGATTGCCTCGCAGTACTTACTAGCAAGGAGATAAATAACTGAACCTTAGTCACCATTACTGAAGGGAAGCAAAGACTGGAGAACATCACACACTGCAGCACTCTTGTTTTCTGGAGCTGGCTGTTCACTCTTGCAGAGTTCACTGATTCAATCTGCTCTGGTCTATGTAACATACTGCAATATGTACTTGTATCCTTTTTAAAATACACACTATTAGATGGATGCTTGCACACACCACTCCGTGAGACGTGAAAGGGCATCCGGGTACAAGCTGCCATTCATTTCTCTAACAAATAGTCACCCTGCACATCATGCGTGTTCTGCATGAAGTTGGGACTCTTCTTAGTTTTGTGCCACATGTCCAGTTCTTGAGGCCCTTACAGAGAGAGAATGGCCAATTCTGCTGACCCTACGAGCTCCCTGAAAACCCTTACACATCCAAGCTTGTGAAGTGTGTACCTCAGAGAGCCATGGAGAAGCTCTCAATCTTTCACTTCTGGGAGAAGGAGAGTCCCACAGTGATCCTGGTGCTTTGCTGCAGGGATGGCAGTGCTGAAGATGCAGCTTGGTGCAAGAGAGATTCAGCGACACTGCCCACAGCAGCCCTTACTGCAATTCAGATTTTCCAGCAGCAGTGGATATTTTTCACTTTTAATTTATCTCTTTCAGTACTAGCTAAATATACCATTTTTTTTCCCCTGCTATAACCAATAAAACCCAAAGTGAACACACTTATTATCAGCATCTGACACCGACAGTAGAAATCCAACTCCTCTCTTCATTCCTGCCTTAGCAGAAGAGAAAGGTTGTTGAGATGTGGCTTTGGGCAGTGGGGCTTTCTCAGCTCTAGGCGTGTTCTGTTGAAAGTTTCTCATTCCCTGGAGACACCCTTAAATTCCCCCTCACTGATTCAGTCCCTGACCTTTCAGTGAACTAACTCCCAGATTTAAAAACACCAAGGACTTGAATATATTCAACACAATAACAAGCACTTTTCACAGCTATTATCACAGCAAAATCTTTTCCAGTTATTCACTCCTACCTCCTTTATTTCGTATTTCTTTAGCTGTTCCCCCAAAAGCCAAGAGTTTTACCTGCCCACCTTCCACCCCATACGACTCCCTTTTCAGTACTACAAATGCTGTCTCTGATAACACATGGGATTGTGTATCAGTTTTTAAATTAAAATCAGTAAGTATCCCTTTGGCTTCTAGGTTGCTAGCTCATTCATCTTCTGCTGCAACCATAATATTTATCTGACAGATAATCTTATGCAATTCAAGTTGTCATCACCCATGCAATACCATGCTGGTGCTTGAAAACGCTTCTGTTTCCACCCAGCAGGTAGCAGTTTCTGCAGGCTCTGACTCCAAGCACTGCAGGACCCTCCACATCAGCTTTTCTCCGTGGGATCCCAGAGCTTTGCTGATATCTACCCCATCGGTGTGCTGGGTCACCCACCCAGCAGGGGAGGTCAAACTGGCAGCTTATGCTCCATGAGGAGCCGATTGTCACAAGTTAATTCACGATCTTCCAACAGCTAATCTCAGGCTGTTTTCTTCCAGATCCCAGTCCTAATCCAGTCTTTCATCATGCATACTTCATTAGCCCTGCCAAAATTTCCAGCTGGACTCTTCGGCCTCAGTCACTCATCAGTTCTGCTGCAGCCCCATGCATCTTCCATGTGCTTCAGTTAAAAATCATCCTCTCTGAGATGTGCCACATTAGGAAGGCATTCCCAAAACCTCTTCGGCACACTGACCCAGACCATGCTCTATTTTACCTGAACGCTATTCAAATATGTCAAGTGCATCAGGGCTATCACCCTGAGAAACATTACCTCTGGCCATCTTCCTTCGCAGCAGTGCTCAGCACATACAAATGCAGAAGGAAATACTGTTTAAACCTCTTCCAAACTTCCAGTTTTGTTGGAACCTTTGGCAACTCTGCTCCTCCGTTCAGACCACTATCTTCTTTTCCTTCACAGCACCACACTCAAAATTTACTCATGGCCCAATGTATTTGAAAGATCATCTTTACTGCATTTGCCCCTGCCTAACTGAGGTTTCTAATATCCCCTGTCTGACACTGCCCCATGCCACACGTAGCAGTACCATTCCCAATATCGCAGGAGGGCTCAGCAGCAGCTCAGAGCAATCCCTGTGCTTATGACACCTCTTGGTTTTTGGAGGAGCCTCCTACCAGCCCACAGCATCTCTGCCTCATTCAACAGGGTGTGTGGCAGAATTACTCTGCACTCCCAGAGAGGGGCTGTGCAAGCAGTCCTGCCTCCGTTCGCTGTGGCTCTGATTCTTCCCAGGCCTGAAGGGAGCACTCAGCAAACTCTATGGACAAGAGGAAGAGTGTTCAATGGGATTTGGGAAGTGGAACAGTTCCAGGATACAGGAACCATCCCACAGTTCCTATCGAAAAGCCTCTGGATGCCATCTCACTCCAGGATTTCTCTGGGAGACTAGATCTTTTGTCTTTTTCCCCATCCATGATCCTTATTAGTTTCCCAGACTGCAGTAAAAGATGAGTTCTTGAATCATGTTTTGTTATCTAGTATGTGGGAAAAACATGTCCCCTACCATCTTCTGCACTGACCTGCCTCCCTTTAAAAATAGCACCCATTCAGTTATCCCACCTAAGGCACGTGCCTCAGAGATAGCCACCCTGCACCTACCCATCATGGAAAGTCCTGCAGAGTGGGCTGCAGAGACACATCTCAGCCAGCTCTAGGAACTCACTGTATTCATGTTCTGATGGAAGATTAACAGCTCATGAGGAAAAAGTTAAAATTGGAAACTGTTGCAATTTGAAATTGTAAAATCAAACCGGACTTATTTCCATTCAAAAAAAAAAAAACACTTTCTTTTCTCAATTCTTTTTCTTTTCTCCAAAATAATGGGAAACAGGGCTTGTCATGCTTACAGGCTGAACAACTCAACAAGTGACGGACAGTTTTCATCCGTTGTAAAAGCCTGATGGTCTGTGACAGATACCTTCACTCGCTCTCTCACCAGATCGCATGTTTTTGCTCACAGGCTGTAGAGTGAAGGGAAAGCTGTGAGTCATCTCCAGAAGACTTTCAAGAAACAGTTGATCATCTCGAACTGAGAGACACAGCTGTGAGGTCAGCCCTCCCCTTCTCCAGACCAGAGTGGTGGCTGGGAGGCTGTGACTCACAGCAAAGTCAAGAGGGTTCAGTCCATGACTTTCCTTTCTGCAGGAAATGATTCAGTGCAAGATTCCCTTTCCTTTTCGTATGCTTTTTAAAAGCATCTCTTTTAATGCTAGCTTTATGGTGATGTTTCTGATCCTCTTCACCTCACAGAGGGTTTCAGATCACAAATGTTCAGGGTTAAGCCCCGAGCAAAGCATTCCCGGTCTCCAAAGGACAGTGTGAGAATGTACTTTGCCAGAGAACAGCAATGTTCAGAAAGGCTCTCGTGGCTTTCAGGAGCCACTAAGCATTTCCCTGCTTCAGTCTCCCTTTCTGCCCATGGCATCCGGGGATGGGGACTGGGAATTTAGAGAAAAGACCACTTTTAGCCTTTCTCTTCATTTCCATCAGGTATATTCACACAGCTTCACTGGTGCTTTGCATGTTTTGTGTGACATTTTCATCAGTGCCACAATTAAAAAAAATTAAAATTAGGTAAACCCAACATCTCTATGCTGTCTGACTATCCAACATGACTATCCAAGGCTTTCCATCCTGAGGACACCGCATCAAACACAGCAATATTCTGGTCTGGCAACCAGCTCTGGTGCAATTCTTACTTTGTGTCCTGCATCACCCATGTAGGGCCTCTCTTCTCCAAAAGCACAAGAAATCTCTTAGAAATTCTTGCTTTCCTTGATTCCTTGTCAGAAAATAGCCTTGAATCTTCTTCTGTGACAATAAATTGAGACCTAAGTCTGCTAGGAAGTTAAACAACACTCAGTCTGCATAGCTTAATAGGTACATGGTTCTTTTAAGGTTAACAAAGGACCTCAAGATGAGCAATTTTACTAGGAAAAGCATGATGCTTCTTGCAGGTAACATTTTCATGAGTAAAAAGGGGAAAAAAGAAACAAAAAACATTGTCTTGGTCTAACTTCAGATTGCATTTGCCAGATGTAACTTTATACTAAAGTTGGACCCAGCTTTATCTAAAATACAGAGCTATTAAGATGCACACAGACATTTGCTTCCTCATAAAACAGTGGTAAAACTCTGGGGCAAATCTGCACTGTCCCTGACCTCAGGACTCCTCAGAACCAAGCTCTCTTTTTGATTTTTCGGTTCCATCTCTAACTTGGGAAGGACGAAAGTTCCCCTTGTCGTATGCAGCAGTCAGGTCACAGATTGGCCTTTGTTTGCAGCGGGGGATGCCGGAGAGACTCTGCAAAAGGCCTGAAGTCTTGAATAATGCAGAAAGCAAGAACCGCTTTAAACAAAAATAGTTTCTGACTAAGTCTTCTCATGGAGCCTGGAGCACAAACCTGACAGCCCCGATCTGTGTCTGAGTCCCCTCGCAGCAGTTCCAGTGTCCCAGTCGCTTCCTGCGGGCTTGATCTGGAAAACCACCCAGAAGAAAACAGCAGTCTTTGATCTCTCTCTCCCTACCTCAGTATCCCTCACCCCAGCATACAAAGAAGCTTTTATTTATTAATGAAAGGCAGGAAGCAGACTTAAATTAATCAAGTCTCTCTCCATTTCATGTAAAGAAACTAATTCTAGTTAAACAGAGGTTTTGCCATACTTCTCATTTTGAGACCCAACAACTGTACAATTAAAGTGCATACAAATGAGTGTCACTATCCCTTCATTTCCCAGGACAGCTGTAATACCAATCCTATGAGGCTCACAACAGGAACACTCACAGAGGAGAGCAATGCATATCCACCTTGCGACAGCAATGGTGCTGGGTAGTTACAATTAATGAATCGGCAGTAGGGCGCATTGGGTTTTGGTATTGCTAAATCAAAATCCTGTTTGATTTGTTCTGACCTAGACACATGTGCAAGTATTTCCTCCACTCCAGATCAAGCTCCAAGGGATTTATTTCACTTTTGGATGCCATACTCTTTATTTCTTCTCACTCAATAATTTGTTTCCAAATCATTTGCCATCCCAGCCTAGGAACTACTTTGAAGGACAACTGTAATGAACTGCTTACAGACTACCTCATGCACCGAGTCATGTTAGGGATCTGGGTTCTTGTGTGTGTTTGTTTTAAAGGCTCAAGATTTTTTTTTTCTCCATTGTTATATATACTTACGCATGTGTCTCCCCTTAAATGAAAACAAAACCTCAGAGTGACTTTCTTCGTATGTATAACCCTGGCATCTCTAGCATCAAGAATTACTTTCTTACATCTATTTTCCCTTCAGGCTTCTTCTAGCTCATCAGTGCATACTGGAATGATAACCATAAGTACAATACCAGTCTTTAGACTTCATTCAAAGTAGTTATTCTGGCCATTTAACTCTTATTGTCATTGAAAGAGATAACAGTTTGCAACTAAATGAAATGTTAACATACTTGTGATATCTGGCTTAAATTCCTGACTCTGTCTGACTTTTGAATAGACTGACACTTTCAAAGCCCTTGTTCAAGCTGCTTGCTTTTTTGCAGAAGCAGTAGATGCTGCCAATGTCAATACAGTGCCTGTAGCAAGAAACTTCTCAGACAGCAATGTACATCAATTCAAATAATCCTAAATGGAAGGCTTAGGAGGAACAGCCAGGATTTGGGCTTTAAACAGCTTTAAACTGCTACTGCTCCCCTTTAGCATCTTGTAATCAAGAGAAAGGTTGACCTATTTATTGTTTTGGTGGTCACTGGGAAATGTCATTTTGAGGTTTAGAAAATGCACAGGCCAAGGGAGCTGCAGCAAAGGAGGTCCAGGCATCCTTGCTACCAGGAAGATCTGACAAGTGAGGACAATTCCGATTAGCACCACGAACAAAATGCTGACCACTGCTGCCTCCTTTGTATTTAATATCTATACTGTCACCTTAAAGCACCGCTGAGAGGACCATGTTTGACTGCACAGCACATACACTACTAGGAGACCTCCCGCTCCTTGCAGTGAAGAAAGTGCATCGCTGTTTTGGTTTGCACCTTTTTGTTCTCAGTGTCTGTGGCTTATCCTGCTCACTGTTGTACCACTGTTAAAATATGTTTGCTCACACCCACCGCTCCTTCAGGGAGCTGGTGTGACTCTGGTGAGGCCCTGTTGGTGCATCAGTCCTGCCTTACTAAATGCCCGATTCAAGAAGGCAGAGTCCTAGGACTATGCTCAGCAACTCCTGCTAACAGACACTCACAGAGATTCAGACCTCCCTCCCCAGGAGGCTACCACAAGCCACTGTGTCATCACACTGGAAAGATTCCAGTGCAGGGCAGAGAGCTGATGGGAAAGAGAAAAATTCGTCCCTGGGAAATTCTCAGGCTTCAAAATTTGGTTGTGACTTGAAATGCGAAGGACACTGGTGAAATGAAGGTCAAGGGGATGAAAATGTTTTGACAAGGTCAATGTATTTTGGGGAATTTTAATCCATTCCTTTTGACTTTTATCTGACAGATGGGGTGAACTTTAAAACACTGGCAATATTTAGTCTAAAGCTCACCAACCCATTTCTGCTCCATATGCAGAATTCAGCTGCCTGTCCTGTAGTCCTTCCCCAGATCTCTAGCCAAGGGACAGAAGCACCTAACTGGCCATGGGCGAGGGGCATTTCCCAACTCTCAGTGGCTCTACAGCAGATATATGTCTGATTACGTGATGGGAAAAAGGCTTGTTTACAGCTCTCAAACACTCAACGATGGGCAGCCTAGAGTATTCCAGCAAAAGCTAAATTGCTGCACACTTTACTTGGCTCCTGTTCCCTGCAGCAGGTGACCTAATCCAGGCAAGAATTAACCTGAGGAAGTCTTTGGTCTTGTGTTTCATGGGCTGAATTAGACGAGTAGAGTGGTACCACTTCCAGGACCCTGCAAGCTTTGGCTTTCCAGACTCATATGAAGATTGGGTGACCTGGGGAACCCCAGCACAACCACAAAACCCAGGATGGTAGTATTTCACTAGAACTCCTGCTCACTCACTTCAGGTAATCTAACACAGGGCAGAAGTGTTAAAAACACACAAAAGGAGACATATTTCAAACTTTCAGGTGATACCTAGTGTCCAGCACATGAGTTAGTAGCTGCCTCAGACCATGACACACAGCCATGAGGCTCTTGAAGTGTCTGAGACACACAGCATTATAAGGTAATGTAGGTTAAGATTTTGCAGAGGAGGGAGGCAGTGTTTGATAAACACCAGCTCTGACAGACAATCCCATCACAACTGGGGCTTAGAGGTCTGTTCTGAAATGAGACTCAGAGCCACAACATAAAGAAAACACAACCTCTGAGTAATAGCACTTTTCAAGATGATACAAGGAAAAATTGCTTTATTAACCAATAAAGAAACAGCAGGCTCAGCCAGATGTTATTTAGGAGACTTGACCTGACAATTGATATATTGATACCTAGTTATTGCCAAAGTAGGAGAATTCAATGAGATGTATCTCTCTTGCATGCAAAATAAATCAAATTATTCCCGCAGTGACACTACGAATACTGCTTTGCATACAAGTAGCAAAGGCAGAGGGCTCAGGAAAGATTAAGCACAGCAGCAGATCCTACTGCCCAACACAAACATTAAAACAACACATATGGGAACTGATGATGTAGAATATGTAGCAAATGAGACAGCTAAGTGGACTCTTTTGGAGCTACAGAGTAACAGAGTGTCACCAAGATGGGAAGGACAAGTGAATAATGTGATAATATAAAAAGGAAATCCATGTCCTTAGGTTGATGATACGCTTATCTGTGTGGGATGGCCCCAATGAATATTGCTAATGAGCCAGCACCATTGCAGTGTTAATTAATTTGGGATCTAACCATAAAGTAGAATAATCAGATCGTAAATCTGACAGATCAGAGCAGTCAGACGGTGAAAAAAAACCAAAACAAAACTACACAAGAGAACTTCAACATTGCATAATAGAGATGCCACAAAAAGATCAGATTAGATGTGTTTTCAGCTGAGAGGTAGAAACGTGCTCTTTCAGGACATTACCACATCTTGCCTTGGTGAACTGATGATAGCTGGAGAGACCTTCAGGGTGTGAACATAGGTCCTACCCTATATTTCTGAGTACTCCAGTATTCCAATGTCATTCGATTAATCTCCCTACAAGAGCAATAGAGCTAGTGCCAGGGTACAACAGCAGTTTTAAAAAAAGCAAGGACAGAGTTAAAAACTGATCAGAAATACCTTCTGCTGATCCAATTGCTCAAACCATCACCACCTCAAAAACCAACTCAACTTCCCTCGCCCAGCAGCTCAGTTTTTGGAAAGCGCATTAAGCAAACCAAAAACTTGCAATGATGCTCTAGACTCAGCTAATATAAATTACTGTGGCTCCACCAACTGTGGTAAGGCTCTGTCTCTGCTTATCTGTCATTAGACATATGGCAATAGTAGACCTGAGGAGAACTCACCCAGACTGCACAGCGTACCACGAACAACTTGTGTAACAAGAACAAAATGGGGGGCCAAGGATATGAAGATGATGGAAACCAACACAGCAACGTTTTCACAAAACCAGAACCCAAAGCCCTCCCAAGCAAAGGATGGGCTATTTGAAGCAAACACTATCTTCCAGTCATCCTGAGGCTCATAAAAGCAAAGTAAGGATGGCCTGGGAAAGAGCCATCATAAAAAAAAAAAAAAAAAGGAATACCAGAAATTAATCTTTTTCCGCCAACACAGATAAATTGAATGCTCAACTCTAAGCTAAAGCCTATTCAGTCCATGTGTTGCCCTGGCCAGTGATTTGGCCATATATGCGTATTTATTGAATATTACCATGGATGGATGTCTGTGTTCATTTGACAAATTCTGAAGCCACTAGAAAACATCATTACAAGAGCATCATACACAGATTTTCTGATATGCTGCCTGCCAGAATATCTCCACATTACAGATGTCTCATTTTCAATTTACAGAGAAAACAGTTCAATGAAACACAGAGCAGAGAGGGAGGAGCAAGGCTCACTGCATCAGTCCTTTCACAGCAAGGGGAAACCAGTGGGGAATGACTGCGACAGGTTCTCATCTAACTGATTTACACTTCACTTTTCTATTAAAGGATAGTTGTATCCACAGTCCTTCAGACCTCTCTTCTCTCTCAAACTTCTAGGAGCATTTATAAATATTCTCTACCCTTCTCTTTCAAGTAACTGGAGAAGGAGCTTGAAGGATATTTTTCCCCTTGCAGCATCCATCACTGCAGCCACAGAAAAACCTACAACTGAATATTTGTCTGGAGCAAAAAGTATTCCAGTTTCCAAGTTGGTATCTTAGTAATATTCATGCCATGGTCTATCACATCTCTGGCTGAAGACACCTCAAGCGTATTATTTTTATATAACGCTAGCACTACAGAAGTGCAGTTTCCTCCAGGACAGAAGCTAGCAAACAACCAGACCAAAGCCGGCCTCAACACACTGCACCCTGTACAGGAGCATGTACACGCCGGCTAGGAACACCCGTGGGAAAATCCCTCATCTTAGGCAATGCGAACTTAATCATCCCCTATAGAGCAGCGCACAGAGTCTGTTTCAATATCTTCATAGAATACTAATATCAGGAGAGATCTCTGCTTGGTGAAAGGCACTGATACCAGCTCTTTAGATTTTGGTCTGCAACAGAGTAACAATTAGACCTTTTACAAAATACTCATTGAAAATATGCAGAAAAAAATGTGCAAGAAACCCTTTCCAGAATGGCATCTCACCCCTATTCTCCAGCTCAGGAAATACTGATTGTCATAGAAAGCAAAGTACTTGGTAAGACCAAAATTGCTTGGGGGAGGATTTGGTGTCTCCATCTCCCAAAATGTCGTATGTCTGAGCTGCTTGCTTCAGGTACCTTTTAGGAGCAATACAGAAAAAACAGCTTTGCCTGTGGCAGAGCCAGGCTGATCAACATTCATCTGGTGGGGACCTTCACCGACTTCAGGGAAGCGCAGCTCCATCAACTTATTGCTGCTGCGCTCTGCAGCCCACCCGGCCCCTCCACCCTGTAAGAATGAAGCCAGGCGCTGCCCCACATTGAGTTTAATAACTTGGGCCAAACACCTGGCCCAAATCTGTATCTCTCAGGAAGGGGGCAAATACCAGTTCTAGCACAAGGTGCTGCAGCTAAATGGCCTAAAATCTCAACTACCACATCACAGATTGGAAGGCAAGAGGGTTGGGAAATAGTCAAATGCTCCAAGCTGGCAAAACAGGTTAATGATGGACCTGAACGACAAGATTCAGATTCAAAAATGTCAAGATGCAAAACTTAAGCAAAGGTCCAGATTCATTCCTGTGTATGGAACTGTACCACCAAAGAGACAGCAAGAAGACCCAAGACGGGGATGCACCTATTAAATGCACACCAAGAAAGGCTGGGGTGGAAGGGCTGCAGCAGAGATGGAGGGTGAAATGAACCACTGCTGAGTAGCAGCACAGGGAAGAAACAGCTGGAGGGATGGAGCTGCCTCTTGGGGCCAGGCTGTAGCACTGCCAAGCAGCTTACAGCAGAGGGAAATGCTGTACCTGCAGTACCTGTGCTTTCTTTGTTTGGCAGACATACTGGGAAGCTGTAGAAACTGCTTAAGGCTGTGTTTTCACAAAGCCAGTGGTTTACAGACATGAGAGAAGAACTAAAAAGGGAAATTTCTAATAAAAGTAAATTTTGTCAGAGCTTTTGGCAAAGCTTGGAACTGACATGTGAAGCATAAAACATCAAAAGAGGAAACAAAACCCATCCTTAGACGTTCACCCATCACAGCTAAAGATAGATAAAAGTTTAGGCTTCTCTTGAATATACTACGCATACTTTATTTAGAAAAACTGAGTTTAGGGTCTCCTTGATTTCATTCTCACTCAAGAATACCATCAGCAGACTCTTCATGCTTACAAAGCTCGAACAGCCCCTGCAGCTTCCCCACAGCACCGCCTATCTTGCTACGTTTGGCAGCCGCACCATGGCAGTCCCCCACATCTCTGATGGGACCATACACATCTAGTTACAGGCAACTGTAAGTACAATTACTACCATTATCCACAAGGGAATGGGCTGGCACCTTGAAATACTCCATCACATCTTAAAACTACATAGTGCTATGGTGAGAAATGGCCCCTCTCCACCCTCTCTGAGGGCTCCTTCTGCTTTTCCGAGACCCTGTCAGCCCTATGGACTCAGCAAAGCCTCCTGTAGCCCTTCAGCCACTGAAGAGAGGCATTCAGATTTAACAAGAGCAAAGTATCTGCTGGAAACTTTGGTACTGGCGCTGGTAAGTTTTCCTACTCTCAGAGGTCACTTGAACTTGGAGAACACGGGCAATATTTCTCAATATAACCTCTGTAGTTTTCTCTTTCTGTTTCCAAAGAGATAAAGATTTAATTTTACTTGTTGAAATTTTATTTCCTCTCCCAAAACACCAATTAATAATTTCCCTGCTTATTCTAGCAGAAATCCTAGAGAAACGGAAGATATTTTCCTTCTATCAGCTTCCTTTGTGGGTTTGTTGGGGTTTTTTTCCCTTCTAAGTAAAAGGTTTATTTAATACTTTTATATCTACATCATAAGAAACTTCCATCTACTCAGCTAAAAGCTCTGGCCTTCTGTCACTAAAAACGGCCAGAGTATAGGGTGCAGCAAAGCAGCCTGCAAAGACCCCATATGATGAGAGAGGGTCCCAGCTCACTCCACCTCCCTTCTCTGAAGGTCCTTCAACCTTCCTGACCTTAGGACAGCTGCAGAGTTGCAGGTCAGCAAATTTGAAGCCAGAGGAGAAAAAACACGCCCCAGAGTATTTTCCTACCTCTTTTCCCAGCCTGATTGCCAAGTGAGGCATTTTTAATTGTCTTTCTTAGCACACAAGTAATTCAGGGCAGGACCAGAAGAAACCAATTTCTCCCAGTATGAATATAAAAATATCAAGTTCATTAAATTATCTGTTCTGTTTAGAAGTACAAATATTTGGTGTGAAAGGAGTATTTTATCCCCTACCCTCGAGGCAGGCAGGCTGTAAATAACATTGCTGTTGACCAAGAGAAGCCTCGAAGCTTTCAGATAGCTGATTTAAAAAGTGCAAATCTAGGGTTGTGTAGTTCGGGAACCTTCTTTTGAGGCACAACAAAAAAAGTTTCCTCTGTCGGTATACATGGCTGTCACAGAAGATGGTGTTGTTTCAGTGCAGAGCTCTGATACAACAGGGAGATAGAGAACAACTGGCACAGCGGTGCTCTGAAATCTAAGGAAACAGATCTTCAAAGAGATGCAAGTTCACCTGAATGTTTAAAAAGCAGAGCTTAAGAAACAAAGAACCCTAAAAATCATGTCGCCTATTCCTCTCCTTGCTCCTTCACCAAAGATGTGGATGCCACCTTACTTCCACTCTAAAAAGCTCAGTCAAAACTTGTATTTGAATTGTGAAAACAAAAACATACAATCCCGTATTTACTGCAAAAAAAAAATTCAGATGGGCCTGTTGAGTGTCAGATATAGGCATTGCTGTGGGATTATGAGCCTTGGTGAACCTGGAGCTTAAATTAAACAGTAGAAGTAGTGGTGGAAGGAAGGGTTACAGCAGAAACTTACAGAATACTGCTGCATCTCTTGTTACTTGGAGACCTTTTTTTCCAAAGAGTCACTAAGTGCTGGAAATGCAGAGTCAGGCAGTGAGTGCAGACAATGCAGGTGAGGACCAGGTGAGGAGCCTGCTTAGCACCATCACTGCTTTTGGTTAAGACTCCAGTAAAAGTGTTGTCCCAGACAACATGATAAACCCATGATTTTTTTAATGCTCATAGAGATCAAGCTATATTTTTCTTTAATCACACAGCTAATCATTGGAGGTGCAGGAAGATCAGCATCTCTCCCATTTAAGAAGCACATCACCTGTGCTCCTGGTTTCGGCAGGTGATGCAGTGAAGGATGCATCTGCCTTCGGCCCAGCAGTTAGCACAGACTTTCTTTTTAGACATGTCACCTGGTTTAGCCCCTCTTGTCTCCAGCAAAAGCATCATGTGCATAGTAATGCAGAATATAAATCACAGCTATTCATCCTTGTCTTCTGATTTATGTAGCATGTTGAACAAAACATTCTCTAATCTGGCACAGGCATACTTTTCTTATTAAGCAGCACTTGCGGCCCCATGCAGTGCCCCTTTCCCAGAGGCACATTTTCTCAATCACCTCTGCCGCTTCAGGTCAAGGTTTCACTGAGTTGAGCAGCACACACATGCATGCATAGTAGCTCAGCAGCCATGAGGAGGGAACACCTTAAATTACAGCTTAGCGTGCAGCAAAGTGACCACAAAACAGAATTTAGAGTATATAAAGTGTATAGATGCAGAAGATGAGAAAAGTCCATCTAGACTCATCACCAAGCTGCTCTGGCAGATTTGTCCATCTGAAAAAAGCCAGAATAAACCCCATGCACACCACAGGCTGTCTGGATGCCCTGAGAATGGAAGATACATAATCTTGCAGAGATCACACCTGAAATCACAAAAAAGACATATAACCTGAGTTTCCCCCACTGAAAGTTTTGCCATAACAGGAATAAAACTGCAGCTGAAGACTTGTAGTAAGCAACCTACGTTTCTCCTCTCAATAACACCCACGGCACATGTGTCAGTGTACTATTAGCTGCCAGCCAGGCTTGCGCTGATACCAATTTACCTTCACACATCAACCTCCCTGCTTGCTCATTCTGGCTAACCTCAGTCATAACTTCATGAACTTGCTTCGTAGCAATGAAAACTAAATGCCATCTAGTACGTTTAAATGGCCTCACATAAAAGATACATTAAATTATATTTTGTTTAATAAGATATATGGCGAGGAGCACCACTGACTCATTTCTCAGTTAAGAGTGGAGAAATCTCCCTTTAGGAGTTTTATATTTTGTTGATTTGGACCATAAAAGGAACATCTTTTAATGCAGCAATGGACAGGTAAAATCAAAACTAAGATCTTTATCTACTCCAAATAATATTTTTCACATTATTTCCACCTGAATTTGCTTAACTCCATCATATTTTATGGTTTCTCATTATTTAAAGTCATCACATTGAATTATAGCAGTTGGGGGAATAGGAAAGTGCTCACTTGCACCTAACTCTGTAGAAGATTATGAAAAAAGGCAGAAGAATATGTTCAGGACGCTTGGTAAAGAAAAATAGTTAGAATTTTACCACTGTTTCATCTCAATAATGCTATTAATAACTAATCCGCTATTAGAGGATTAAAGAGACTCAAATTGGAGAACTGGAATGGGATCATTCCACATGAAAAAACAATATTTTGATTAAAAATGGCCTTATTAAGCAGTATCAAGTCATCTCTCTTTTTACTCCTCTTTCAGAAATTATTAGGTACTGTTTTAAGTTGCAAAAGTATTGCTCTTTTCTTCTCTTCTGTACAATGAACCAAAGCAGATTACGAGGAATCAGTTAAATCAGTTACTCCATAGTAAAGACTATAGTTATCAAGAAACCAGATTTGTCTCTATCTATGGGTGATTAGTTTGTACTTATTCATGAATCTCACTTTCATTTCCTGACAACAAAATTAATGCAAACTTCCCCAAAAAATTGTCATAGTTTAAAAAAAAAAAAAAAACAAAAACACAACAACAAACAACTAATAACATGGTGTATTGCAGATCAGGCATTTTTTGCTACAAAGGCCCAAAGAAATATATTGCCAGTAGGAAACAAGCACAGGGTGAGAGGGCACCAACTCAATCTCACATTTACCAACACACATGTCCAAAGCTAATTTTAATTTGGAATTCCCTGTCTTCTTAGGCTGAGGATTACAAACCATTTCTGTGAATTTTGCAGAGCGTTTTTCATTTGCTCCAGTGGAAAGTTTAACTAATGCCACCAGAATGACATTACTTCATATTGGAAGACTGCAACTGAGGTGTTCCCTGGGGAGCACATTTGGGTAGAACTAGCCCAGCAGGTAGGTCCATGTTACACAAAACCAAAACCTCACAAGGATGCCTGGAAAAGCAACAAGGGAGAACAATCAATGGAAAAGTTACAGCAGTTGGTTGGGTTTTTTCCATCTCACATTTTCTGTTTAGATCAGTTTACTCCTGAAAAACTTTGGGAGAAAATTTTGTTGAGTCTTTGGTATAAATTATCCAGAGGGTTGATATAATCCTGAGCTTATTTTTTTTAATCAAATACACATTTTAGAAAGTCACTAGGTTTTTTTTCAAAACAACTATTTGCAGTGTCTAAGTATTAAGAACATTATGCATTCATATTCTGAACACATACAGACAACACTTACTACAAAGTTTCTTTGCATAATGCAAAGCAGTTCTGCTGTCTTTAATGAATATTTTAGCACTGATTGAGGTAAACAAAACCTTATTCTGAAGGACAACAGATTTCACCCTTTGTTAAAAATGTCTCTTCAATGCAAAACTGCAACCAAACTGTGGTGCATTTTTTATTTCTTTTGTCCTGGTTTGGCTAAAACAGGACTATTTCTCCTCTCAGGAGTTTCTTCTCTCAGTTAAGTTTCTTCTAAGTAACTGCGTTTTCTGAAAGCACAGTTACACATTTTTCAGGCAGTGTTTGCTTTCAGACTTGATAACGCTTGATGTTTATAGTTGCTACTGAAGTAATGATGGGATTGGTATACAGAAAGGCCCACGTTTATACTTATTCCTATGAGAAGCAAGGTCACCGCTGGCTTTCAAGTTAAACAAGTGAAAAGTCGTAAAAGGGTCGCACCCGTGGGAAAGTGCAGACCCGACAGGTGACCAAAAACTGACCAAGGAGGTATCCCATCCCATCCACATCATACTCAGCATAAAGCTAAGGGATCATAGGGGTCAGTCTCTCTTCTTCCAGGGCCAGCATCCCTGTGGGACCCTGTTCGCTCTCCTGCCTCTGATCTCGATTCGTGCATTCCTGAACCCAGTTCCTGTCGGCTGCAGAGTCTGGTCCAGGACATCTGGGTCCCGCTCGCGCCCCTGCCACAGCAGTAGCAGGATCCACCACAGCTTGCAATTCCCTGAGCAGCACTGGGAAGCTCAACATTGGATTTGTATGTTTTTCCCTATATTTCTATTATTAGTGTTAATATTATAATAAAATAATAATAATGGGAAGGAGTATAAAAGTAGTTTTAATTTCCAACCCATAAGTCTCTTTCTTCTTTCCCTCCCCTCCTGAGAGGGAGAGGTTAATAAAGAGCATCTGCCACCCATTTTAAGAGCAGGCCCAGCCTTAAACAATGACATTCCCACATCAGGGAGATGTTGATAATGGAAAAAGATATTTTCATTCAGATTTTAAACAAAACATGTTCTGAATGTTGTGGTTAATGTCAGACCCTGTCAACCATTCATTTCAGTTTTGAAATTCAGCATCTGTATTTTGCAATGTGTCAGTTCTAAATTCATCCCTGAATATTTATATCTTTTTCACATCTCCTGATAAGCTAATTGTACAGATACGGGAGACGACACAGACTACTGTTAGCAAGTCATGGCATGAAGTCATATTAGATTAAATACAGCTGTTCAGCATCAAGCTGTCTGGTCACAGTGCAGACACTTTCACTGTAATCTTTCACAAAAGATGCTTTAGCTCAGGAGAATCTGCCTATAAATTATTTTTAAAACTGAGATAGAAATTACTTAATTGCTGTGATGGCATGCATCTCAAGAAAAACAAAAGTGAAGAAACTAGGTGAAATGTACACTATTTGCTTTTTTAGCTGACAGAAGAAGAGGTTACACGCTATTATGCATGCATTTCTGAGCAGGAAATACCTATCCCAAGTCCATTCTTGGACATGACATCTGCCAGTGAGCTGGGAAGTAGCCAACATATTTCTTACATTTTCTGCAGGTGATGCAGAATTAGCTTTCCACTTAAAATTATTAAAAAAATATGTATTTTATTATCAAGTTAAAGTTACAGAGTTCAGCCACTTTTGAGTTGAGTTCAATACCTTGGAAAACTTGCTGCTAAAGACCATGACAGCAGCTGGAATTAATCTGAAAGGGATTCGGACCATACTCTGGCTGTCAGGTACCACTTTCTGCAGAACGAGTAAGAAAGTAGGACTTCTCATCATGCCAGGACTCAGACCTTCTCTCTGCAGTGTAATTCATAGATGGGCAAAGCAGATTTGGTTCATTTCATGAGGTGGGGGTGAAACTTCTGAAGGGCTTCTGCTACATCATGTCAGCCGATGGATGAGCAAGGAGCTTGGAGAAGGAAAAGTTAAAGGTTCACGGGCTAAGGCAGCATTTACGCTGATCTTTCTAAAGCATGTACCTTTTTCATATAGGGTGAAAAGGGTTTTTTTGTATGAGTGTTTCTCCTAGTCAAATTATTCTAGTCACCAATAGTCAGTTTTCTATTCTATTGTTCATTTATAGCAAAATTAATGAACCATTTGCACAGCACTTCCCTGCTTTCATAAGCTCATACAGTACATTGTCATTAGTGAACTGTCCACTCAGCTTTTCTAAAGCTCTGTCTGAACACCCTTGTAAGCAAAAAAGAGTGGCTAGACATCCTCTGGCATCTTCGTACATTCTAATATGCAATATATTATCAGGTTTTACTGGCTTTGTGTATATGTCCTCAGAAACAGCACCTTGTGCCATATGGAAATTCATCTTGCAGATGAAACATGGGCAGCGTGTTTGTTTTGGATGAGCCACCGCTATAGTAACTGGTAAGAAAAAGATATTTAATATATATGAGCTTGCTCTAATGAACTTGTTTGTCAAGGAGTAACTGTTTTATTGGCTCTTATATGTATTGCTAACCCTTTGGTTGATGTTTTTGGACTGTTGTAGACTGCTACTAAGGGTAAAACTTAGTTTTAAGGCATTTTAATAATATAATAATCGGAAAGATTGCAATGTTATCACATGAGAAAACCTGCATAATGCAGGTCATGATTCTGCTATGGTCTGCTTTCAGCAGCAAACATTCATTATCTGTTCATCCTGGACCAAAATTTAGTATTTTCAGTGAACTCGACTGTCTAATAGATAATTCTATTTGGTGTAAACACAAGAAAATTACTCCAAAAAAATGGAGAAGACCTTTAGACAAATTTCTGAAAGGCAAGACTTGCTCTATAACTTTTTCTTTCAGTTATACAAATCTGTGGCTTAAAGGTAAGAAATAGAAGTAAACTTTGTGTCATACACACTTGGGCATTCAGTCCTACCCTGATTTGACTTCAGATATCCCAGACTTTCAGTTCACTAAACTGGGATTTATTTGTTCGCTTACATGCATGCATATGAGACTCAGGGTTTTTTGAAGATCTCCCATTTCAGGAGTTTCACAGCTGCCTAGGAAGTTCAGATGATCACTTTTGATTAAGGCTGACATTAATATGCAATCCCAGAGACCTCTTCTGGTATCCCCACCCTATTCAGAAGATACTTTTCGACCTATCAAGGCACAGAGAAGACCAAGTAATACCTGTTCTCACTTCTTCCAGTTGAAGCTTATCAAAATTGATGTCAAGTAAGATTTCACATTGTTATTGTTCTCCATAAAATAATAAGACACCATCAAGACTGCCACACTTGAACTATGACAAAAGATAGTTCACTTAGCACATCCAGCCTTTTCCACATTTTTGGGTAGACACTGACCAAGCATGTTTGCTTCTTTAGCATGTCCATAGTCGCCTTACAGCAGTGAGATATTGCTACAAGACTTCCTGAGGGTGAGCTACTCTCCTTCCCTTTGCATCCCCTCTATTCTTCAGATGCCAATCATGGCTATTTCCCAAAAAAAGGAAACATTCAGCTTACATGGTAGTAAGACAACGGTTTTCAATCTCAGTTAACCTTTACAGCAGTAACACTAATTTGCAGTCTGTTCATACAAAATGCTAAAGCCTCTGTTTCCTGCTCTGAATTTCATTCTGTGTCAATTAGTGCTATGAATTCAGTCTAATAATGATGTATGGTTAACACGGGGTTTGCGTCTGAAAGCTAAGAGGAATGCACGGAGGACAGATAATTGCAACGGCGCCATCCGTAAACTATTTGATGCTTTGTTGAAGCTGAAGGGTCTGGAAACATGCTTTAAAAATATGTTTCAATGTGAGAGCTGATAATGTTTAGGGGAAGTTTCCAGTAACTTTATTGAAAATAAACAAAAAGATCCAGCAGCTTTAAACTGACACACAAAGGTAAAAGGACATAGAACTGTCCAAGCCACTTCTATATCCACTTTATGCAACAATAGTGTGCAAGAAAAAAATCTCAACTAACAATCTCCAAGACTGCTACTACGCTTATTCACATTAACATGCTGAAAATAGCACACAGACAAGCACAAAGCGACGCCTGCCAAGTCCCCTGACTTTTTCCATATCACAACCATAAGTTCCTGCCAGACAGTGACAAGAAACTCTAATGAGCAAACCTCTCAAACCCGAGATGAACGGATCTTTGGCCACATGAAATGCTACAAAGGCACCAGGAGGCAGGGCAGCGAGTTACCTCTCCCAGAACAAGGGATGCCTGGAAACTTTGGACCAGGTTCATCACAGCTCAATTCAGACACCAGCAAAGCCCATCTGGAGGAGTAAGTGTTGTTTCACATCAGTGTGAACAAGAAGACAAGTGGGTTCTGGGTGGGTGACATGCTCTTGGGCCACTACCAACCCACGGTGGTAAGAAGACTCACAGGATCCACTTTTGTCCCATCCTAGCATCACTACTGCTGGTCAAACGCTGCAGCGGGTCCCAGGCTGACCAGCATAGCATCAGCTGGTCCTGGTGAGTCCTGCTGACCCTGCAATCACACCCTCTGTTAGGCAACAGCAGAAACAGGTCAAGAGAATGATTTTCACTCATATAATGGGACCAGGGGGCTACATAGGAGCTGCGCAGGAAATGCAAAAGGTCCATCCCTTACTTTTCCTGCTCTTTATTTTCAGAGCAGAGTTGGATCTGTTCCCAGACATCTCTCCACAATAATAGGAACTTCATTCTCCCCAGAAGGTGGCTGATGATGTGCAGGGTTTGCTCACGCTGAGCTCTGTGCTTCTCGTGGCACTGGCTGGGCTCACACCAGCCTGGAGTGGTCAGCACAACCCTTGGTGTTGTTGCTGCTCCAGGCACTTACTAACTTTGACAATACTCACTAACTGACATATTCATGCGAATGCTGGCAAATTAGTCTTGATCATTTTTGGCAATGGCATCTTGCATTTTCCAGAAAAGAAAAAAAAAGAAAAGGAGAAAAATCAAATTGTGTGTCTTCCTCTCCCATTTCTCCTTCCGCTTTGGTTTGTAAGAAAAGAGGTGGAAGTCAGCAATGATCTGATGAGCCTTGAAACTGCAGCTTTAGGCTGGCAGTACCACCTCAGGAAAATTGTAAATGCCTGTCTGTAGATGCATGTGTCTATAGACGTAAAAGATTAAGGAAATAATGGGGAGAAATTAGAAATGAATTAGTTTTGGAAGAAAAAGAGAGGAATGCAGCTGAATAGCTACAATGCTGCATCAGTGAGATATGTTAAAAACCCAAATGAATCTCAACGTCAGTCAACGCACTGCCATAACAAATGAACATGGTGGCAAAGGGTAGCCTTTGTCGCTAAGCTGACAAAAATAAATTAGTCACCTGTCAGTACTTGCTTAGAATTTACAAATGCATCAGTTACAGAGAAGAGCAGAAAATAGCCAGCATTTTTCCATTAGAACACTGTGCAGAGGGAACAAAGCACTTTGTTTTCATTTATGCAGTAACTTAACCGCCTACTGCACGGTAAAGGCCTTCTCCTGGGAGTAAGATACCATTTCACCTGGAGGGCATGGAGCTGCCCAAGCTGATGAAGATACCAGAGGAGGCTGGGGGGACAAAAGTGCTGGAAGTGACCTAGCACTGGACATGACCCTGCATGACTCTGCTGAATCACAGAGCCACCAGCACTTCACCAGCTCATGGGAACTAGCTGCAAGAGTCACCTTCTCCAAGACTTCTCACACCCAAGCAAAACCAAGAAGGACTTTGGTCTTTGGTCTTTGCAGGCAAATTCTAGCATTTGCTGCAGATTAAAGACAGGAGAGTTTAGCTTAGGCCACAGGTCTTCTCTGCTACATCAATAGATAAGCATCACCTCTGCTCCCCAGGTTTTGGATGTGGGGTGTCCCTTTGAGTCACAGAAAAGCAGCTCCTTTCATAGAGTGATGGGGAGACTGGGAACTAAAACCAAGGGAATATTGCAAAAAAGTATGTAATACAAAATAGCCAGGGGTAAAACAGATTTTTCTGTAATTAATTTCTTTCTATTATTTTTGTTCAACTTCCACATGCAACAAAGCAGGTCTTTACTAAAGCTGAAAGATTGGCTAAAATATCCAGAATGCCCAGGAAACTATGGAATTTATGTTGTTAAGTATTGATGTTGAAGTTGGTTACACTGATTCAATCAAGAAACCAAAGCATCTTATGCAAATTACAGATCCAGTTGGAGCAGCCTGAACTGCAAATGGCGAGTCACAAGGAACCACGGGTGAGCAACCCCAGCCCAAAAATTATTCACAGGAATGAGTTGGGAAATCATTACAAGGAAGAAGCTCGAGACAACAATGATCTGCCATAGACAATTCATAAACCGAAAAAGGAGACTATGTTCAGTCAGTCAAATAATTTGCTACAAATTATTTGCCCAGGGCCAATCTTGCTGCTAAAGCGATCAGTGAAGATGCACTACCCGGAGCAATGCAGGAACGTAGTTAAGACTAACAAGCTGCTATACACAGCACTTTAATTAGGCCAAATGAGGAAACGATAATAAACCAGCAGGCCAAAAGAAAAAAAAAAAAAGAGATCCGCAACCAAACACAATCAAATTATTTCTTTTTATTGTGACAAGATAAAACCTCTAAAATGAGACTTCTGAATTGCAGTGATACCCACACTCACACCAAATGAGAGCACAGGAGCCAGCGAACAGCCCATTCAGCCACCAGCACGTCAGCCAGGCTGTTGCTAGCTTCAGTCCCTATTAAACCCAAGAATTTGTCAATGTTTTATTTTAGCAGCTACAAATGGCTGGCTGAGCAGGGCATTTGCAAACTGGAAACTGGGAGGCAAGGACAGGTGTGTAATTTCTTGAAATATTCTTTCAGGGCTTGTGGCACAGGCACTCCTTTCAGATACAAGCCATAAGGCTGAGAAATATCTATCATGCTTAGCTATGGAAACAGGGATTTTATGAAAGTGCGATCAGGAGGTGTTAAGAAGAGTGTGATTGGAAGTTGATGTGTTATTGCTTAATTTAGACAGAGGAAGGCTCTTTTTTCGTCCATACCATCTGCCAGCCTAGAAACCCAAGGAATAAAGGCACAAGCTGCAGATGGCTTTTATAACGGCTGTACTCAAGCAGCAGAGGAGCAAGGAGGAGAGAGGCCATATAAATCAAGCAGCAATATCGCCATGGCTGAGCAATAACCAAGCTCATAGTAGCATTCGGTAGAAACAGAGAAAGCAAGAGATACATTCCTGATTTGCTGCATTAGGATTTGGCCACATCAGGACTGGATGCAGAGTTGGACCTTCACAAGGCTGTTGGGAGCACTGACCTGTGAGCCTGGTAGGAGCAGGTAAAAGAGCACAGCTGAACAGACTAACTCCAGCCTCCAAGAGAAACAGATAAACTCTGCTTTAAAATTGCATTCACATATGTGACAGTTCCCAAGCTAGCTCTTATCCTTTCTTTCCTCTCTTTTTTTTTTTCTGAGGGAAGAGAGAGAGAGTAGAAGCTAATTTACTTGGAGTCAGTAGAGAGAAAACAAGCTTGGATGCAAGACGCAAGGCTCAGCAGGACAAGCACAAACTTCTGCTGGCGAAGCAGTCCCCTGAGATGACCCTCTCAGCTCTGCTGGGGAGTTTGAAAGGGCTGCTTCGCTTATCTTGTTCCAGCAGAGCCTAGGTGCACTGGACACACAACAGCACGGCGTGGTACAAAGGCTACTTCAATGTTTTCCTCTTAAACAGCTAGATCAAACAACCTCATTTACACAAATATGTATAAACAGTCAGCACGGCATTAGTGGAACTGGGTCTCCAAGTGGGACTGGTGGCACACAGATTGAGAGGAGAAACAGCAAAAGGCAGAGGAAAAAAAATAGTTTCATTCTATTTGTTAAATATATAAATCTACACATTCATTTCCTTGCATTTTTATCATTACAGAGAATACTAGCTTCTTTGCAGCTTCACTGCTAAGTGTCTCTGGCCCATCTGAGCAGAGGACAGCCTGTGGAGACCTTGCAAAGTGCTTATAGCCTGTTCTGCAAGTGGTCTACAGGTAATCAGCCCTGCCCTGGATGCAGAGCCTGCAACCAGGGAGAGGGACATCAGCTATGCCTTTGGCAGAAGGGACACACACAAAGCAGAGCTGCCCAACTTTGGGGAGGGAGGAAAAGCCACATTGCTCCTGCTGCTAAGCTGGTGCAAGCCAGATGCTCCTGAGGAGCTGGGATAAGGACGCAAGAACACCTCCAACAGGTACCAGGTTTAAAGTCAATATCCTTCTTTCAGCACTGGGACATCCACAAAACGCAACTAGCCTCAACAGCTGAACCGGTGGCTCTGAATCCCAGATGCCTTGTTTGCACCTCACTTGCAGAAAAAGAATGCCATTTCAGTTGAATAGTTGGATAATTATGTTTCTGCACCAATGACACGTACTGCATCCATCACTGGAAGATGTATCTGGACATCATGAGTGCCCCAGGCTACAGCTGCTCAAAACCAGTCCTCAAAGCAGCACTGGAAGACTCAGTCACTCACTTAATCAGGTATAAACTCCACTGAACCCCAACAAGTCCCAACTGTTCCCTCTGCAGAAAAGTCAGCCCTGCCACAACCTCAGATGGCAGCTTAAGTACACCTTAAAGGAAGGTACTGTTCATATCCCATACTGTGTACCTGGCATAATCCTTTATGCATACGCAAAGCAAATGTAAAACTTTGATATGTCAAAACAGCAGGACTGTACAATTGTTTTGGGCATTGTCTAAATCCATCATTTGCAAATAGGCACAGTTTGACTAGACTCTTTGAGCAGAACCGGCTGTTGAGCAGACAGGACAGACTCCAGAGAATGATCAGTGATGGATCTGTCAAAAAAAAATACTAGAACTGAACCATTTTCTTGCTAAATACTTGGCAAGATCCCAGTGACTTTACCAGAATTTGACAGGGAAGGAGGAGGGAGAAGTGGAAGGAGTGAGAATAAAGCATTATGGCAAAAATCCTTTTTTTTTTCTTATTAATGTTACTTTTTACTTGGAATTCTTTTTAGTTTGGCACTGGAGTATGCCTCATGATAGCAGATCAGAAATTGAAACACCCTTTTGACTGATCCCACACAAGTATTCTCCTTCTCACCCACCCCAAAGAACTTTCTCCCAGGGAAACTTGTGTGAGTCAGGGGTTTCCTTGCCAAACTTCAAAGTTTCAGTCAGTTCATATCAGATAGTCTTGAGGAACCAGGATCCTACAAGACAGAGCAAGAGAGAGGACATCGCAGGTTCAGTGACATTTTAGCTGTATATATGTGCCTTGTGGGCTGAACCAGTCCCAGGACACCACAGAAACATTTGACCAATGTAAGACAGGAGCCCCACAGGCATCATTTCTAGATACATTCAATAATCATCTTCTGCAGTTTCACAGAACAGATTTACTTTAGAATGGCTTCAGAGCAATTGCAATCTATATTTTTTCTCTTCTGCAGGCAATCAGATGTTTCTGGCCTATTCTGAAACACAACATTACTCTGGGAAATAACACTATTGGAGAGCACAGATAAACAACCTGTTATTTAAGGCTACACAAGCAAATCCAGCAGCATCCCTCCCCCCTCCACCACGGGTGTAGACAGACTGCTCAGAGCAGAACTTTTCTTCCACCAAGTATTTATACCAAGGTCAGTATGCTGGTGTTGGTAGATACTGCCACAAACAGCAGCCACATGATACAGATGCATCCTTGGTGAGATGCTAGGATGAAAACCAAGGGCAGTGCTGGTCCGAGTCATGTAAGAAAAATAAATATTGCTGCTGTACCCGGCCTGCCTTAGGCAAGCCAGCTGCCTGCAGGGACGCTGCTCTCCTGCCTTCACATGTGGAAGCGCCGATCAAAGTTCAAACAACAGCACATCAAATAAGTTGCCATCCCAATAACCTTAACTATTAATTCATGACCCCCTGGAGTTGGCTGGGATCAGGAGTGAGGACATTTCATGCACTAGCATCCTTAAGTGAGGAAAAGGGAGAGAACAGGGAAAAGCAAATCAATGATGCAAGAGATGACTCAAACTCTGAGTCTATCTGTTATGACAGCCCAAGTTGCAAGAAAACCCTGAGGTCATCTGTGGCATACACACATGCAGACTCGAGAAAAACACTTGGGGAGTGCAGTTTTCTTCATTTCAAGAGCTATCATGCTATTTGAGGGTGGTGGAGCAGGGTGGTGGGTGGAAGTAATTTACCCCAACCTATCCATCTGGCCTTCATGCTCTCCAACTACACAGAACTCCTGGTAAAAGCTGACCTGTCTGTGTGTCCGTCAGGGACCTAACACTTGTATGCCAGTGGCACGCGGTTAGACAAGTACTCCTGCGCTGCTGTGGCTAGAAGCAGTAACACAGAATTTATCCTGCACGTCTGGAAGGGAAATGAAAAAATTATTAATTGGCAATGAAAGATTAATTGCACCCTGTCTCTTAAACCCCAAACCACTGCAGGGGCTGTGCACTGAGACACTGCTTGGCCTGCCTCTGCTGTAGTGCAATAGTACCTCTAAGAGAAGAACCACAAACATTTTTCTTTGGCCCTGCGCTACTCCACCGCTTCTTGGCTGATTTGCCCTTGGGATGATCTGTCAGAGGAGCTTCAGCAAGTCCTGGCTCTAGGACAGCCCTTCCCCATGGTCTCACCGCATCCCCTCAGTTGCAGCAGCAACAGGATCAGGAGCCGTGGATTGCTCAAACTGACTGTGGTTGATGGGGAGAAGTTTCTCTGGGCTGTTTCCAGGGGATCTGCAGCAGGTAGGGATGCAAAGACTCCCATTTTGGGCAGGAGCCCAAACTTCCACTGGGAAAATTTTAAGGTTCTGCAAATCACAGTAGATTCAAGCCGCTGTTTTAAAGCCGCCCTGTTTTACAAAATACTTTAGACAGCATTTCCTCTTTTTCCCCCCGCAGAATTTGGAAACTCCTTTGATGACATGAGTTGAATAGTTATTTCACACAAGGACAAACAGACAACTGTCACTTCAGTAGCTGAGGTTAATGGTTCGGCAACTCAGCTGCGGCTAACTTATTTTTTCTCTAGGGATATTTCTTACAGTGCAAGGGCCTTTCACTGGAGTAATTCAAACAATTGTTAAACTATGTACTATCCTGGTGAAAAGGGCTTCAAAGGGTGTTTTTTTAATTCCTGAGCCTGTTCTTCACCACCACTGCAGGGCTTCAGCTCAGAGACCACTTGCAGAGCTGTTAAATGCTCATCCCATCAAAATTCAACCCTGAATGCAGAAGATCTGGCAAAGCATCTCTATGCCAAATCCTCTCTGGGACTGCCTTCTGATCAGCCTTTCTTTTAGGAGTTTAACAAATAACTGGAAATAGAACAGACCAGTGCCTGGAGAGGGAAGAGAGCAGCACGCTTGAGACACAGGTCACAACACAGCTCTAACCGATGGAGCCGAGGCTGTTGGGCACAGGTCCACTGATGGCAGCTCAAAAGGTGTGACAGCACAGGCAGCTTGCTAAAATGCTTGTAAGGAACAATGAAAATGGTCAAGCTGGCCAAATCAAGAAACAAGCCTTTTCTGGCTTCACAAAGGACTACTGAGGTCAGGTTAGAAAAAGACACATTTAACTCAAAGGTTAGAGTAAATTCAAATATTAATGTAAGTGCCTTTTAGAATGATGGAGAAAAAGGATACAGAGAGGAAATAAAAATAAATGCTATGTGGAACTGAGAGGACAAGCAAATATACAAAGGGAAGAAAAACACTTATCCGATGAGAACACAAACATGGAGATAGAGTCCCCAGATTCTCATTTATACGAGTCTACAGGTCTATGCTCCGCAGAGCAGCAATCACTCATGTGCTATCGCTCAAATACTTGAAAGTGGCTTCATACAAATACCTATGTTGCATGAGAACAGAGACTTGTGCATCAGCAAAAGATTTCACCAATTATTAATGGTAATTCTCTATTTCAAAACATACAGACAACCCACAAAATAACAAAAAAGGCAAATACAGTAAATGCTTTATGCAATCAATTGTCTAGCATAAATAGCAAATAATTGAGAAAACTCTTGGTAGATTCATCACAGATTAAATAAATTCAGGCAAATTATGCAATAAAAAAATTATAGACAAAGCCATTGGTGGATTGGTTTCTAGAGAACTCTCATAAGAGAGGGCTCAGTTTGTTGGATGATCTGTTTGCTATGAACTCTGCCACCTGTAATACTGAAGTACCTAACAGACTCTTAGTGGTGTGTTTACTGTGAAGCATCACAGCAAGAACCTTTGGTACCAATTTGGATCGTCAGCTTTTCCTATTTCCTTCACATAATGTGAGTTTCCTTTCAACAGCAAAAAAAGACACTTTAAGAAACTGAATATGCTAGTGAGGAAAAAAAAAAATCTTCAAGTTGTAGGGGAAACAATTGGGCAAGATTAAAATAGTTTTCAAAACAAACAGAAGAAATGCAGGACAATTCAACTCCTTCCTTCTCTATGTTAAAAACAAATAAATGACATGAACAAATATAACAAGCATGCTCAGCCAGACTGAAGATGGAGTATGATATAGATCCCCAGGACTACAAAACACACTGATTTTTGTATTATACACATAAACAGAGAGCAGCATAGGGCAGCTTGCTCCACACAGGGTTCACAGAGGGGACACATTACTATTTACAACACAGCACATTAAAATGACAGTGACACACACCACTCAGAGGTGATCATTATTACTGGCTGCTTAAGGGATGATTTGAGAAATGATCTGTAAATTTAATTTTTAATTAAGCCAGAAGCCCTAAGGGACTTCTGAGTTCAAGCATGAAGGGGGGGAGAGGGGGAAATCAATTCTTGGTGATGGAGAGGTTTAGCAGAATCTAATAGGCCTGGGTAATACATCAAGAAGCTTTTAAGATCAGTCACACAGCTCAACAGAGGAAAGTCTAAAACCCAATTTCTGCTAAAAAAATAGGCTGTAAAGTGGAATGGATAGTCACCATTGTTCAAGCCTCTGGAAAGCTACTGTCTTGAGCTCTGACACACGTATTACTCAGAAAATAGATAAATGATCAACTCCAGAGTGCAGAACTTCACAGGGAAGCCCTCGTGCTTAGCTTCAACCAGCTTGGAAAAGCAGCCATGTCCAAATGACCTTGGAATCACTCTAAAGCTTCAGCATGGCTGGAAAGATCTACATTAAGTAATGAGAATTAGTCATCAAAGCATCCTAGAAGGAGGCTAGTTTGTGCTGAAACAAAACTAGTTCCCTTGAGGCACAGCACAGGTCTATCAGGTTCATCATAGTGACTGTGGCTGGAAGAGACATGGCACCAAGTCCCTCTGACCTCCACAGTGCAGTTTCAGTAACAGTTACAAAATCAGAAATTGAAGATTTTTTTATCTCATCTCTTTATTCCAAGCTCACAGGACCAGATGAGTTGTACCCAAGGGTGCCGAGAGAAAGGACCAATGTTATAGGAAGGCCACTCTGGTCATCTTTGAGATATTGTCATGACCGGAGATGTCCTCAATACTGGAGAAAAGCAAGCGTTGCACTCATCTCAAAAAAATGCCAAAAAGATAGTCTGGGGAACAGTCAGCTTTGCCTCAGTTCGCAGAAACGTCATGGACTCTTCTTGGACTGCTGAAAAGGCAACAGCTGGGACCAGTTAGCATGGACTGAACAAAGGCGAGTCATGCCTGACTAACCTGATTGCCTGCTATGGGAGGACAACTGGAGCTATGGATGAGGAGAGAGCCATAGATGTCATTTATCTCAACTTTCACAACACTTTTGACACCACATCCCATAATCTTTTATAAAATTTAGGGTTTATCAGTCCAGAAGGTAGGAGAAGACAAATAGATGGGCAAAAAACAGGTTCAATGGTTGGGCTCCAGAGAGTAATAGTTAATGAGTACCTGGAAGCCAAGAGCAAGTAGGGCACTGTAGGAATCAGTACTGAGACTTGTCCTCTTTGATACCTTTATCAGAGACCTGCAGGAGCTGATGAGAGCCCTCTCACCGTGTTTGTAAATGACACCATATTGTGGTGAAGAGCTGACATACTCAGGGGCAGGGCTGCCACTTGGAGGGACCCACAGCCACAGGTTGTGGGAAACACCAAAATCTCTCCTTGAGGACACCTTTAACTCCCTATGCATATTTTCAAGAAGAAAGTTGGGCAGAGGAAATGAGTGAGAAATGAGATGAATGGTCTTGTTTTCACAAACCTTCCCTTCGAAGAAACAAGTCATTTATCAAAGTTCTGTAATCCTACCAACTGTCATAACGCTTGGTCTAATTACACCTGGAGAACAATAAGCTGTATGTTCAGGAAGAAAATGTCTGCAACAAGGTTGGCAGAGAAGCTCGGCTATGCGTGATTTTAGATTACAGGTCCAAATACAAGAACAAATACCACTAGGAAGGAGTTGGTGACATTTGTATAAAGCAGCTTCATCGTATTTTGCAATTTAAAATGTGGTTGGTTAATTTCCTATATTTTCATAAAATGCTGTTCCTAGTACATTAATCTACATCAGAGAAAGTCTGAATTGGGTTTTCAGATTATGTGTTGATGGGGGGAGGTATAAAGTCTGTCTTTTGGAAGAATATAAAGCACATTCAAGAATTATTAAAAATGCTAAAAAGCTGCTTGGGCTGAGACTTCACACTGCAGCTTGCTGTAGACATACTAATGTTATTATGGTTCTCAGTAATGTAGGCATTGCTTAACTTCATGCCTTGAAGAAAATGTCCTTCAAACCTCACACTACAAAACCCACTGGAGATGAACCATTCCTTCCTGCGGTGTGGTTTCAGCA